>NC_061509.1:126699901-126711319 GCF_022539505.1 Lolium rigidum | reverse complement strand
GGACGTAAGGGTTTTACCTCATCGAGGGCCCCGAACCCGGGTAAATCGCTCTCCCCGCTTGTCTGTGTACCGATGTCTCGTGTCAGCTTGCAGGATTCCATCAACCCTAAGCCCCTATCGGAGGGCATTGCCGAGGAGCACCCTCGACAATTGATCTCTAGAGTCTAGATATTTTCTGGTTAAGGTGTTTGAACAACAAGGAGACGATATAAAGTCTTATAATGCTTACAATATGTTCATATGTGAGTTTTGCTGCACCTTTTATACTTGAGTTTGCTTCAAACAACCTTGCTAGCCTAGCCTTGTATTGAGAGGAATTCTTCTCGCGCATCCAAATCCTTGAGCCAATAACTATGCCATTTGTGTCCACCATACCTACCTACCACATGGTATTTCTCTGCCATTCCAAAGTAAATTACTTGAGTGCTACCTTTAAAAATTCTATCCTTTGTCTTTGCAATATATAGCTCATGGGAAAATAGCCTTAAAAACTATTGTGGTGAGGAATATGTACTTATGTGTCTTATTTCTTAATAAGTTGCTTGTTGAGCGGTAACCATGCTTCTGGGGACGCTATCAACTTTTACCTTTGTTGAATATCATGTGAGTTGCTATGCATGTTCGTCTTGTCAGAAGTAAGGGCGATTTTCATGATCATATGGTTTGAGTATGCATATTGTTAGAGAAGAACATTGGGCCGCTAACTAAAGCCATGATCCATGGTGGAAGTTTCAGTTTGGACAATTAATCCTCAATCTCTTATGAGAATATTAACTGTTGTTGAATGCTTATGCATTAAAGAGGAGTCCATTATCTGTTGTCTATGTTGTCCCGGTATGGATGTCTAAGTTGAGAATAACCAAAAGCGAGAAATCCAATGCGAGCTTTCTCCTTAGACCTTTGTACAGGCGACATAGCGGTACCCCTTGTGACACTTGGTTGAAACATATGCTATGCAATGATAATCCATGTTAATCCAAGCTAATTAGGACAAGGTGCGAGCACTATTGGTATACTATGCATGAGGCTTGCAACTTATAGGATGTCTTATACATAACACATATGCTTCATTACTACCGTTGACAAAATTGTTTCTTGTTTTCAAAATGAAAAGCTCTAGCACAAAAATAGTAATCCATGATTCCCTCTGCGAAGGGCCTATCTTCTACTTTATTGTTGAGTCAGTTCACCTATTCTTTCTATCTCAGAAGCAAACACTTGTATCAACTGTGTGCATTGATTCTTACATGTTTACCTATTGCACTTGTTATATTACTTTGTGTTGACAATTATCCATGAGATATACATGTTGAAGTTGAAAGCAACTGCTGAAACTTATATCTTCCTTTGTGTTGCTTCAATGCCTTTACTTTGAATCTATTGCTTTACGAGTAACTCTTATGCAAGTCTTATTGATGCTTGTCTTGAAAGTATTATTCATGAAAAGTCTTTGCTATATGATTCATTTGTTTACTCATTATCTTTGCCATTGCTTCGAATCGCTGCATTCATCTCATATGCTTTACAATAGTATGATCAAGATTATGATAGCATGTCACTTCAGAAATTATCATTGTTATCGTTTACCTACTCGAGGGCGAGTAGGAACTAAGCTTGGGGATGCTTGATACGTCCCAAACGACACTATAATTTCTTATGTTCCATGCTACTTTTATGATGATACTCACATGTTTTATACACATTATATGTCATTATTATGCATTTTCCGGCACTAACCTATTGACGAGATGCCGAAGAGCCAGTTGCTGTTTTCTGCTGTTTTTGGTTTCAGAAATCCTAGTAAGGAAATATTCTCGGAATTGGACGAAATCAACGCCCAGGGGCCTATTTTTCCACGAAGCTTCCAGAAGACCGAGGGAGATACGAAGTGGGGCCATGGGGCGCCGCCACACTAGGTCGGCGCGGCCTAGAGGGGGCCCGCGCGGCCCTAGCGTGTGGGGCCCCCGTGACTCCTCCGACTTCGCCCTTCCGCCTACTTAAAGCCTTCGTCGCGAAACCCCCAGTACCGAGAGCCACGATACGGAAAACGTTCCAGAGACGCCGCCGCCAATCCCATCTCGGGGGATTCAGGAGATCGCCTCCGGCACCCTGCCGGAGAGGGGAGTCATCTCCCGGAGGTCTCTTCATCGCCATGATCGCCTCCGGATCGATGTGTGAGTAGTCCACCCCTGGACTATGGGTCCATAGCAGTAGCTAGATGGTCGTCTTCTCCTCATTGTGCTATCATGTTAGATCTTGTGAGCTGCCTATCATGATCAAGATCATCTATTTGTAATCCTACATGTTGTGTTTGTTGGGAACCGATGAATATTGAATACTATGTCAAGTTGATTATCAATCTATCATATATGTTCTTTATGTTCTTGCATGCTCTCCGTTGCTAGTAGAGGCTCTGGCCAAGTTGATACTTGTAACTCCAAGAGGGAGTATTTATGCTCGATAGTGGGTTCATGCCTCCATTGAATCTGGGACATGATGACGAAAAGTTCCAAGGTTGTGGATGTCTCGTTGCCACTAGGGATAAAACATCGATGCTTTGTCTAAGGATATTTGTGTTGATTACATTACGCACCATACTTAATGCAATTGTCCGTTGTTTGCAACTTAATACCGGAAGGGGTTCGGATGATAACCTCGAAGGTGGACTTTTTAGGCATAGATGCATGCTCGGATAGCGGTCTATGTACTTTGTCGTAATGCCCTGATTAAATCTCATAGTACTCATCATGATATATGTATGTGCATTGTTATGACTTCTTTATTTGTCAATTGCCCAACTGTAATTTGTTCATCCAACATTTATTTATCTTATGGGAGAGACACCACTAGTGAACTGTGGACCCCGGTCCAATTCTTTACATCTGAAATACAATCTACTGCAATTGTTTTTACTGTTCTTCGCAAACAAACATCATCATACACACTATACATCTAATCCTTTGTTTACAGCAAGCCGGTGAGATTGACAACCTCACCGTTACGTTGGGGCAAAGTACTTTGATTGTGTTGTGCAGGTTCCACGTTGGCGCCGAATCCCCGGTGTTGCGCCGCACTACACTCCGCCACCAACAACCTTCACGTGTTCCTTGACTCCTACTGGTTCGATAACCTTGGTTTCTTTCTGAGGGAAAACTTGCTACTGTGCGCATCACACCTTCCTCTTGGGGTTCCCAACGGACGTGTGTCTTACACGCCATCAGTCACCAGCATACATCCAGAGGGGTCTTTTGCGAGCCTGAAGAGGCTGCACCCTAATCCTAAGGAAATGGGCTGTAATGTGGATACCCGACAATTCTTGGCCACGAGTATTTTGGAGCTCGTGGATGCGTTTCATCAGCGCCTCTGTCGCTGATTTTTCTTCGTCGGTAGCCTCTGCATCCCAGGAGCAGCGGCGGAAGATCTTCTCATTGCCATCAAAGGGAGGAATATTATGTTCTAGCGAGTCGGCGCATTCTTCGCGAACATATAACCATTTTTTGCGCCACCCTTGCACGGAGTCAGGGAATTTAACGTCGAAATATTCGACATCAGGGCAGACGCAAATAACGACACCGCCTATGTTATAGGCGATGTTAGGGGAGCCATCGCGGCGGAGGAGGAAGATGCGCTTCCATAGAGCCCAATTGGGTTGGACTCCAAGGAAGCACTCGCAAAGGGTGATGAAGATAGAGATGTGGAGAATAGAGTTGGGAGTAAGATGGTGAAGTTGCAGCCCATAAACAAATAGCAATCCACGAAGAAAATCATGGATGGGTGCAGAAAGACCGCGGATGAGGTGGTCAACGAAACTAACCCGATACTCAATGGGAGGCGTCGGGTAGCTCTCTTCGCTGGGGAAGCACAGTGCATCTTTCTTCTTGCTCAGGCCAAGCTTTTTCAGCATGTTGATGTCTTGCGCGGAGATCTTAGATCTCTCCCACTCCGTGGATCCTAGATCTGCCGCTGCCATTGCTGCTTCGAGAGTGTGGTGCCTCGTGAGCTTTGGCCGTGGTGGCATCAAGGACTACTGTGGAAGGAGTAGGGCACGGTGTGAGCTTTGGAGCTTTGTTGTGATTGCAATGAGGATAGAAGCAGAGGAGATATGAGCAATGGTGCGGCGAAGGGGATTGATGAAGACGACGACGGTTATTTGTAGCAGGTCCATCCAGAGCGTCGCACCGTTGGATAGAATAAGAATGGATTGGATGATCTACACGTGGACCAAGGGGTAAAACGGTATTTTTATCATGATGGAACTGGACAGGCGCTACAGCGCGCGTGCCAGGAAAAGCGGAGGACGTGTGTCCCCCACTTGCGTAACGTGTCAATGAGTCGCATATTTTGGGCCCACATGAAGGGATAGCTCTCGCATCTTTCGGATTCAATGGTCGTGGCTAACGTCAGGATTGATGTCACTTTGATAGAGGAAATTATCGACAGCAACAAAACGAAGACTGGTCAAAAAATGCAAGTAATGGTAATTTCGAGAGCCTTTGGTCAAATACAAGTTTTTGATCAAATGCTCGGGGGCTAATTTTGAAAAAAGAAACTTCGGGTATGACAAAATAGAAATGGCGAGAGCCTATGATCAAAGGCAAGCATTTGTTCATAGCCTCGGGGGTTACTCCCATCGGGAGCGCTGGTCGCGCACCCGATAAAAATAAAAAAGCTCGAGAAAGAATGACAATATAGCGGCATAAGGCATTAGAATGTTGAGCCTACAACCAAGTACAAGTTCTTGGCTGTAGCCTCGGGGGCTACTCCCATCGGGAACGCTGTTCACGTGCTCGATGAAATTATAAAAAAGTATAATGAGTATATTTCGAGTTATACAAATAACTCTTCATATACTCCCATCGGGAAGACAAGATAAGTCATCCGTTGACTCAATAAAATGTGCTATTCCAACAGCCGAAAAAGCACTCGACAATATATTCTCAGAGCGCCTAAGTCGTGAATAATCTCTGAATGCCGCAAAACTTTGCGAAGGTAAGATCCCAGATCCGTTCTGAGCGGCGTGGCACCGTCTCTGACGTCGGTTTGCTACTTTTTTCCGTATCAACAGATACGAAGAAAAATCCTAACGGACGCGTTAGGTACCCGATAAAATATGACTGGGACTCGACGGATGGTAAGACCTTAAGCGGCACCTGTCGAGTTAACACCAGTATCCCGAGATCATGTCCAGGGACGTGATTTTGAAGTAGGTTTTTGCGGATTGCCACTAGAGTAGTTAACTAGTACCTGATCCGTCAGATGAACTAGCCCCAACTACCATTTTCCCTGTACAATATATAATTGTTTATTTAAAGATATGTGATGGCTTGAAAAGGTTATTTGATGATTATAAAGTTGGATATTTTCCCTGATTCTTCGATTCAAGCAAAATCTCGGGGGCTACTGACATAGGCATCCCCAATGTGCCTGCCGAAGATGGTACTCGGAGTTTACTGAAGGCCCACAGGTCGAAGAATATGTAGTTCGGAAGCCCAATTGGTTAATAAGGAAAGATAGAGTTGTATTAGGAATATAGAGATTTGTAACTTTACGGGTTGAACTCAGAGAGTCTCCCGGAATATGTAAACTTGTGTAAAACGAAACCCTCGGCTCCGCCTCCTATATAAGGGGGAGTCGAGGGACAAAAAAAGCATCGAATCCATTGTCAACACAACCTTAGTTTCTTAATCGTCGAGTACTTTTCGGCTGAAACCTTCGAGATCTACTTGCCCTCTACTTCCAACTAAACCCTAGTCTACAATACGTAGGCATTGATTAATTAATCCCTTGTCACCCATGTTAGCTATTATATGAGTCGTCTCATTCATGCTACGCCCGGTTATCCATCCATGTGCCTACAGTATTTTAATCCTGCTGTTTACCGCATCCACCACTGCTGCTGTTTTTACTTTATTTCCGCTGTTACTTTATTACTGCCACTGCTATAAAACTGTTGCTACTGATAAATCTCTGTGAGCTAGTCTATTTCCAGATGCAGCTAAATTGACAACTCAACTGTCAAGGCTTATATTTATTCTTTGGCTCCCCTTGTGTCGAATCAACAAATTGGGTAATACTTCCCTCGAAGACTGTTGCGATCTCCTATACTTGTGGGTCATCAGAGCACTGTTGGTATATTATGCATGAGGCAAGCAAAATTATAGGAAGTAATTATGCATAAGTCATACTATTTATCACTACCATTTACATAAGTAGCACATCTCAAAATAAATAGTTTCAACACTCCTATTTCTTTCAAAATAAAAAGCTCTAGCACATGGGTAATCCCTGCTTCCCTCTGCGAAGGGCCTTTCAATAAGGCACTTCAAGAAAACACCGGTTCCCGTCAGAACACCACCTCCCGCCGGAGGAGTGGTCTTGATCATGGGCGAGACAAGGCTCGAGCCCGCACCCCCACTTGGGGTTTTGGGCGAGTCCATTGGCGACAGGGTGGGAGATGTGCGACCAAAGTCAGACCCGTCCTCGATCTCCTGCCTTGGAGTAGCCTTCTTGATCACCAACATATCAGATGGATGACACACAGCCTCCTGATGTGAAATGTCCCCAGCTGATACAAGGGAGGAGGCGTTGTTCTCAGTAAGGGATGCAAACGGCTCGCGCGACACGGACTCTGCCTTGATCGAGTCACACTGCGACACAGACTCTGCCGTGACCGAGTCACACTGCGACAACGCTGCCGCAACATCAAAATATGGCGAAAACTCTGTCGGTACAGAAGTTGACGCCGGTGCAGATGTGCACAAAGAGCTTTGATGATCAGGAGATACGTGATCTGTATTGATGGCAGAGGAGATCAACTGCTGCTTGCTCTATGAGGGCGAGAAGGAAGAAACTCCGGACAAACAAAATGTGGCCTCCTGCACAGGTTCATTCGAGTGCAGAACGTTCGTAACATCGATGTATTCAACAACCTCCTTGATCTGAGCAAGCGGCGATGGCAAGCCCTCATCATCAGATTCAAAAGGAGCTCCCCAAAGATTTTTTGGCACAACATTTCTAGTTCTGTCAGCCGAAAAGGATTTTTCCGAAAGTGATGGTACTACATTGACGTAACGGTGGTGCAGTTTGACAGCCCACACTCATCTCCAGAGCCCCCTTAAGATCAGCACAATACTCCTCCCAATGAAAGGTCACAAAAGGAATATCATTCATATGTGCGGCAGACATTTTCTTAACATTTTGTTGTGTTTGAGCATATTTTTTTAGCTTCTTGCCCCGTCTGTCGTTGAAATAGGTATTCCTACGGGGCATGTCAAATGAATACTCCTGGTCCTTAGTAGATCAGGAAGCCCATGAACTCGAAGCTTTGGAGGCCCAGGAGATTGAAGATCCCAGATTAGGAAGGTAGAGTTATTATAGGAAACTTGTATCAATATAGGAAAAGACCCAACGCAGCCCGATAATTTGTAACTTGTACGACACGTAAAAGTCTCGGCTTCACCTCCTATATAAAGGGGAAGTCGGGGCTGAAAGAAGGGACCGAATCATTGTAACCTTAGCCACCATAATATTGAGTTGAGCATATTTGTTCAGCTGAAACTTTCAAGATCTAATTGCCCTCTATTTCTTATGAAACCCTAAGTCTACAATACGTAGGCATTCACGAGTTAATCCCTCGTCAATTGGCGCCGTCCGTGGGGATCGAACCCATGACCTCTCGAGCGGAGCTGCAGACGACGCTGGTCTTGGTGCGCTTGGTTCGCTTAGTCATGGTGGCGAAGCAGGAGCACGAAGGAAGTGCAGAGGAAACTCTGAGGAAGTGCGCACAAATGGAGGTGAGAAGCTAGGGCAATGGCAAGATCAAATGACTTGTGCGGCGGAATGAAGGGAAAACGAGATCTGGAGTTAACTTTTATAACCTGGAAGACGATGTGGTTAACCCGTTTGATCTATACGGATTGATCTCAGCCATACACGTGGTAACGTATTTTACGGTTCATTCTGGAAACAAGGAAGTTACTACGAGCGTGCCGAGAATGTCGGAGAACGTGCAAGCACCACTTGTGCGACGTGGGAGTAGAGCAGTGATTTTGGACCCACAAAACAGTGGTCCACCGCAGTCGTGTCTTCCCAAGGCGTCAACACATGGTTTTCGTCAGCGACGACATCATGGTTGAAAAAATCTTCGAGTTGTCAAGACAATATATGGCCAGAAGCATATGTCCAGCTGCAGGCACCCGAACATACGCTCGGGGGCTACTCTTATCAGCAGTATAGATTATACTGCTGATAAGACAAAGTAACAATGAAAAATGTAGAGTTGGTCAATAACAAAGTTGAGCCTACACCTAAATGCAAACACTCGGTTGTAGCCTCGGGGGCTACTCCCATCGGGAGCGTTGGTCGCGCACCCGATGAAATATGGTAGTAAAAGAAAGCAAGTCGAAAAGACAATATAAAAGGAAACCAAATAATTTTGGTTGTATACATACATTTTCGAGTTTCACAAAAATCGTCATGTACTCCCATCGGGAGCCAAGATATTATTCTTCATAAGATGTCAAGTCGGAAAAATGAAGTATTCCATCAGCCTCACAAAATGCACTTGACAATATATTCTTAGAGCGCGTCCGTCGATACATCTCAAACGTATCTATAATCTTTGATGCTCCATGTTTGTTATACACCAATTTATATATGTTTTGCTCACACTTTGTTGCACTTTCATACATTATCCGGCACTAACCTATTAACAAGATGCCACAATGCCAGTTCCCTGTTTTCTGTTGTTTTGTATTTCAGAAAAGTTGTACAGGAAATATTCTCGGAATTGGACGAAATAAAAGCCGAAGATCTCATTTTTCCGTAACAAAGACGAAGTCTGGAGGAGAGACGAAGGAGGACCACAGGGTGGCCTAACCATGCCTAGGCGCGGCCTGGCCCGCGCCTAGGCGTGGTGTGGGGCCACCTAGCCTCCACCGACCTCGCCCTTCCGCCTATAAGAAGCCTCCCGACGCGTGAACCCTAAATCAATCAGCCTCCGCCCATGAAAAGTTCTGTAGCTCCGCCGCCATCGCAGACAAGATTCGGGGGACAGAAGTCTCTGTTCCGGCACCCTGCCGGGACGGGGAATTGCCCCCGGAGCCATCTCCATCAACTCCACCGCCATCTTCATCGCCGTTGCTGACTCCCATGATGAGGAGTGAGTAGTTCTCCCCTGATGCTGAGGGCTTTACCGGTAGCTATGTGGTCTATCTATCTCTCCATGTATGATCTTTATGTGATCATGTGCTTTGTAATCTAGTTGAATAAGTAGATGTTATCCTTCAACTATTGTGCTACTCAAGTGGTTTTATTATGTGATCTTCAGGGACACCTTGTCCAACGGTGTGAAGGTGACAGTGTGCACACCGTGTTTGTTTCTTATGCTTAATTTACAGAAATACTTATGAATTGTGGTGTCTAGTTAGTACCATCTTTGTATGCTCAAAGTGACAGCGTGAGGTGTCCATAGATTGGGAATGCGAACTTTAAGAAATGCTTATGCAGACCTACGGAGTGAATTTGTGTTTATTATCAAACCGGAGAGTGGTTCAGAGTAGCATAGTGAAGTGATAATATCTATGTATTCAATTATGGTATCATTGTTGAGAGTGTCCACTAGTGAAAATATGATCTCTAGGCCTTGTTTCCAAGCATTGAAACACCGTTTACAACCAGTTTTGCTACATGTTTGCCTGCTGCCATTTTTATTTCAGATTGCAATTACTACTCATAATCATCCATATTACTTGTATTTCACTATCTTTTCACCAAACTAGTGCACATATACACCTGACAAGTGTATTGGGTGTGTTGCAGACATAAGAAACTTCTTGTATCATAATTGCAGGGTTGCTTCAGAGAGATATCTTTGGCCTCTACCTCCTTGGGTTCGATAAACCTTGGGTGATCCACTTAAGGGAAACTTGCTGTTGTTCTACAAACCTCTACACTTGGAGGCCCAACACTGTCTACAAGAATAGAAGCGTGCGTAGAGATCAAGCTCTTTCCTGGCGCCGTTGCCGGGGAGGTAAGGTAAAAGGTACTCACATCCTCTAGCTACTAAGTTGCCAAAGGACGCATTGGGTATTAGATAATTTAGCTGGAATTTAGTTTTCGATAAGTCCTGAAGCGGCACGAATTGAATTACGCCAGTATCACATGTTTGAGTCTAGGGACTTGAGCTTGGAGTAGGTTTATGCGGGTTTGCCACTAGGTAAATTAATGGGTACCTGATCCATCAGATGAACCAGCCTCATTTACCATTATCCTAGTGCAATATAGACACTGAATAAGATTTGAGCACAATTCGAAAATATTGTTAAGTCGACGAAAGATGGAGATTTCACTCGACTCTACGACTCGAGTAAAATCTCGGGGGCTACTGACATAGGTATGCATACCCACGGTAGACCAGGAAGTCCGACTGCACATAACCGAACTGAAACCGAAAACCGAACCGAAAAAAACCTAACCGAAACCGAATTTCAGTTTTTATGGTTTTATGGTTAGGTTTCAGTTAGTAAAAGTGCTAACCATACACAAATCAGTTAATTCAGTTAAAAACCGTAAAAACCGTGGTTAACCGAAGAAAACCGAGCGTAGCCCAACAATGAATTTTGCTTTCCAGGCCTATTCCTAATTCACGTAAAATGTTTATATTTATTTACAAGTGCATCTTACAAAAGAGAGGTATAATAGCGTGGTTGTTTTGATGTGGTATGTTACATAAAATGCTAGACAAAGTTGTGAGTTCCGATACGTAATGAGCATCGTTTTATTTTAATTTGGCCGAATTCTCATTATTAAAGTCTGTAACGTGCATCGTTTTTTTGATTTGGCCGTATTTTCACTCTATCATTTCTATCTACTGTAACCTAATCAGTTTTTGGCTTTTAAGAATATAGAAACAAAATATATGTCCATAAAAAGTAGGTGTTATTCAAAAATGTGCGTCAACTTTGGTTAATTTGGTTATTACCGAAACCGAACCGAATTAATATGGTTATTACCGAAACCGAACCGTATTTTTATATGAAACCGTATTTACCGAAGTATTGAAACTGTATTTACCGAAAAACCGTATTTACCGAACCGAATTAACCATATTAACCGAACGCGCAGCCGGACCAGGAAGCCCATGGACTCAAAACTTTGGAGGCCTAGAAGATTGAAGATCCTCGGATTAGGAAGGTAGAGTGATTATAAGAAACTTGTATCAATATAGGGAAAGGCCCAACGCGACCCGATAATTTGTAGCTTGTACGACACGAAAAAGCCTCAGCTTCACCTCCTATATAAAGGGGAAGCCGAGGGTGAGAGAAGGGACCGAATCATTGTAGCCCTAGCCACCATAATATTGAGTTGAGCACCTTTATTCGGCTGAAACCTTCGAGATCTACTTGCCCTCTACTTCTT
>NC_061509.1:126643909-126699801 GCF_022539505.1 Lolium rigidum | reverse complement strand
GAGCCACGGAGGTAAGCATCGGGTGTATCGGGTTGGTGTGCGTGCGTGAGTCTCGGGGTTCCTCGTGTTCATCACCGTGTTCTTCGTGTTCCTCGCGTTTTCCCATCTTCCCGTTGGTTTCGACGTCAATCCGCAAGATCGGGCCACACACGGGGTCTTAGACCTCATCAGTAAGTCTACAATACGTAGGCATTGACGAGTTAATCCCTCGTCAGTCGTCATCCACATTGTATGTATCCTTTCCTTGCTTGGAATGATCATCAAGATCAACATTCCCTTCTTCCATCACAAGATCTGAAGATTGTCGATGACATAGGCATCCCGAATGGGCCTGCCGAATAAAGTACCCGAGGATATCCGGAGGCCCACGACTCGAAGCTTTCAAGGCCTAGAAGCCCGGCGAACATCGATAAGGAATGTAGAGTTATATTAGGAATCACGAATCATGTAATCATACAAGAAAGACTAGGATAGCTTGCCAGAGTTCGTAACTTGTACGACACGAAATCCCTCGGCTCTCCCTCCTATATAAAGGGGAGTCGAGGGGAGGAGAATCCATCGAATCTATTGTTAACATACACCTTAGTTTTCTTAGTCGAGCATCTTTTTCGGCTGAACATTCGAGATCTACTTGCCCTCTACTTTCTACGAAACCCTAAGTCTACAATACGTAGGTATTGACAAGTTAATCCCTTATCAGTCAAGGCGCACGCCCTTTTTTGAGATGAAAACTGTAGGGGAGGCACCGAAGTAAATTTGATAAAAAAAAGAATAATATGTACAAGATAGAGAGAAGGAATGTACAAAAGGGCTTAGCCCAGGGCATAGCCCAAAGGAATTACAGAGCGTCTAGCCAGGTTAAAAGGGGGCATTTGAGATCATCCTTCATTCTGTAAGAAAGGAGAAAGAGATCCCTTTTGAAAGAAAAGGTCTACGCTCTAACAGAAGGTGCTTCATTATCAAAGATAAGATCATTCCTACGCTTCCAAATATTCCAGCAAACTTCAAAGAAGAAAGGTTTTCCAAACTTGCATCTAGCTGCTGTAATCATCTGGGGGAATTCAAGGCTGTCATTGATCATGATGTTGATTTTCTTCCAACAGCCTACTGAAAGTACAGCTCCAGAAAAGATCCCTGGTTTCCAACAATCTGTTGTCACAAATTTGACATAGACCATTGTCTTCGAAAGTGTAGCTTTTCCTTATGAGCATATCCTTCGTGTTTAGTCGGTCATTGACAAGGAGCCAGAAGAAAGATTTTACCTTTGGTGTGCATTTAGGATTTCCAGATTCAAGGAGAGAAAATTGGAGCTTGAATGTGCTCAAAGTTCAATTTGTAAAACTTGCTGGCAGAGAAATGATTTCCCCAGCTATAAGACCAAATGTCATTACCATCCGCATTCCGAGCAGACCTTGTTTGTTCGATGAGGTGGTTAAATTCATGGAATTCCTCGCACGCCCTTCACCATCAAATGTAATCCTAAAACCTTTCCCGTCAAAATAATGGTCAGTTTCATAATTGTTAATATGTCAAGAACATAATTTCTGGTTCTTGCTCGTTGCAAGATGGCTATTCTTTTAAATTAAAGAGCAATGGTTGTTAACTATCTTCTAAGAATATGTTTTATGCTTACGCACCTATTGTTCGAGGCGTACTAGTCTACACCAGCACTTGGAGCCGTTGGTGGCGTTGGAGGTTGAGGAGGTGCTCATCCTAGCGGCAATACCTTCTTGTGTTTCGGTGGTCCGGATGATTTAGATTTCATCCGCCCACTAAAGCTGCCTCTTTTGCACCGTTAGTGTTCACATGCGTCAGCACGGGAGCTTGAGACCGCAAGACAACCACCTCTTTGTACGGCATGTTTCCCTACCGCTTTCGCTCGATATCGGAAGCCTTGAGCGCAACCCTCGGGATGGTGGCGGCGGAACCGTCGTAAGGATATGGAGGCACTGATTGAGCATGCACTGGCGTGGATCGGGTGGGTGTGTGGCCAGGATCCTCCACAAAGGCGACTAAGCGGCGTGGCGGCCCGCGGGGGCAGGGACTAAGCGGCGATGGATGAGCTCAAAGCACGAGCTGAAATTTTCATACCAAAAGAGTTTTTTTTTTCTTTTACCACAAGTGAAAGAGACTATGAGCCAATAAAAAATATCCCCCTCTGTCCCAAAATGTAAGGTGTCCTTGGATTTTCTTTGGTCAACAACGTACATCTTTGACTATAATTTATGCTTGTAGTATGTCCATAAAATTTGTATAAAAATATATGGAAACAGAATTTTGCAGATACATGTAGCGATACCATTTATACATTCTCAATTCATGTAATTTGACATATATCAGTAGTCAAAGCCATGCATCAAAGACCGTGCAAAATAAACTGTGGCGTACATATTTTCACGGAGTATCGTACAACCCATATTTTATCAGAGTTACTCACAAAATCTTTTGCCTTGGAACTGGATATTATTATAAAAGAGAAGCTATGTACATCGTGCAAACTACAAAACATTCACATATAATCAGTTTACAGTTATAATTTGTAATGTCCACCGTCGACTATAAGCAACATACAAGCTGACAAGTTAAAGCATATTCCCATCTGAATATATTAGGATTCTAGGAAGGGCAACATGTATACTCGCTCATTGTATTGGTGATGCCAGAGTAACTAGTCGGTGATGCATATGACATTTCCGAGTGAACCTTTTTCTCAACAATCGTACGGAACAAGACATGCTAGTTTGTCCATTGCAAGCTTCACTACTTTGGTGTTTCCATTTCGTTTGGCAGCAGAACAAAGTAAACTCCAGGCTGAAGCACTAGAGTCTGAAGGGACTACACTATCAATGAAATGCTCTGCCTCCTTGAACATTCCAGCATGACCCAAAACCTCAATCATATGGGAGTAATGACCTTTTGAAGGTTTTATTTTATAAACCTCAGTCATGGACACAAAGAACTGGAAGGCTTCAGTTACAAGGCCAATTTCTGCACAGGCCTTCAGCACAGATAAGAATGCAAGCGAAGTTGGTATTTTCTCTCTTCTTAACATCTGCACAAACAGGTCAATGGCTGCCTCTGGGCTGTCATTTTCTAAATGAGCTATGATTACTGAGGTCCAAGAAGATGCATTCTTGTCAGATATATATCTGAAGGCATCCAATGCATGTTTGAGGCTACCACAATTGGAGTACATGTCAACAAGGTGATTACTGATGCATGGTTTAGAAGCAAGGCCACGCTTTGTAAGATAGGCATGTGCTTGAAGCCCTTCACTAAGGAGTTCTAATTTTCCACAAGAATTCAAGATGTCCAATGCAGTCGGGTAGTCAAGAACCCCGCCAGAACGTTGGATAACACGGAAAAGATTAAGTACTCCAATATGATCATCATCTTGAGCAAATTCTTTAACCAGTGCACCCCAAGAGATCTCATGGTTTGAGAGTGATAAGCACAAATTAAGAGCATGTTGGAACTGCCCTTGTCTTAAGTAAAATCTTATTAGAGTTTGCACAACAGAAGCATTGGCTCCATAACCATTTCTGATGGAGTTTCCATGAATCTCCATGGCACCTGAGACATCCCCCAAAGCCACACATGCTGTCAGTACAGAGGTATAAGTGAATTCGTTAGCTTGCACATGCTCCAACTGCATCCTCCTAAACAAATGCATTGCTCTTTCAAACTGACCATTCAAACAGTTGCCTGAGATTACTGCAGACCATGCAGCTGTACCTGGACCCCTGGTTGTTGAAAAGAGAAGATTTGATTCCTCCAGTGAGCCACATTTAGCATACATGTCGACCAGTGAACTAGTGACAAAGGGGTCTGCATTCATGTTAAACTTCAAAATGTAGGCGTGTAACATCCTTCCTGCTGCTAAATCAAGATCAGAAGCACATAACCTCAAACTACTGGCCAAAATGAACTGATCCAGCTTTCCCTGAACCAGCAAATAGTATCTTAGCATTCTCAAAGGTATCATACATTGTATCTTATGAAGAGTGGCCGAGTTGACATACATATCCATGAGGGCACTCATAACATGCTCATCTGAGTCCAAACCAGCCCTGATGAGGTAGCCATGTATTTCCATGCCACAATGAATAGCACCTATTCTTGTAACAACATGCAAAATGCTGCCCAACGTAAACTCATCGCATTCGGTGCCTTCAAACATCATTGCCCGGAAGTGAGACAAAGCCTGCTCATCACACATGTTATCCGCATAGCACTGGATGATGGTATTGGAAGAAACCAAATCCTTGTTATCCATACCATCAAACACTTTCTGCATCAGCTGCAGTTCCATTGACCTCCCATAGAACTGGATCAGACAATTCTCCAAGAACCCACTTTTAGAAAACCCTGCCTTGATGATGCAGCAATGCAGCTGATGTCCCAAACTTCGATTGGCCAAACTAGAAGCTGCCCTGAGTGCAACCGATAGACTGAACGCATCACATCCAATACTGGCATGAGCCATTTCCAAGAACAACATTAGCGCCTCCGTGTGGCAGCCATTCTCAGTGTAGCCGCTGAGCATGGAGGTCCAAGAAACCAAATCAGGCACGGCAATGCCATCGAACACCTTCTCGGCGCAACCCAGTGACTGGCAGCTGGCATACATGGTAAGGAGGCCGTTCGCTACAAAGAGGTCAGACCCTACGTAGCCCATCTTGGCAGCGGCACAGTGGATCTGCCTTCCAAATCCGAGGCTCCCAACTGCCGCACAGGCGCGTAGCACAACTGAGAAGACGAACCCGTCAGGCCTGAGCGACCAATCCATCATGCGGAGAAACAGTACAAGCGCCTCGGACGCGGGACCATGAGTGGCGTACCCGGACATTATGGCGGTCCAAGCGACAAGGGACCTGTCCAGCGGCAGCATTGCCTCGAACACCTGTCGCGCGGGTTGCATTCGACCGGCGCGCGCATGGGCGCGAAGCAGCGAGTGCTCCGCCGTGGCAGAGGAGGAGGTGCGGGCATCTGGTATGGTTTTCACTGATTTGTGTGGGGTGGCGTGGGTGACGCTTCTGGAGATACAGGACGAGCGCGGGAGCAAGGGAGGAGGGAGCGCCATTAGGAACGCTCCTTGAGCGCGGAGGATTCGATGGAGTGGCCAGGAAGAAGAGGGGGATAAGGTGCACGTGGGCTCGTTGGGCCTTAGCTGGTATATGGGCTGGACACAAAGGTAACGTCACGCTAGGGAAACCAACAGTTCCCTTTCAGTCCCCTAAAAAAAATAAAGTTTCCTTTCAGATTTTCAGATCTTTCAGTCTCCGGAAGCACCGGCGTGTCGATTGTCGAGAGGCACTAGCGATCACCGACGAGGTGAGGACAGAGGACCCCATGCTTCACCGACGTGGGTGAACCCAACGGCACACCCCAAATTTTTCTCAAATTTGATTCAAACTAAAATAGATGACACAAGTTCAACCTAAATGTTTCATTTATTTAGACCCTAAAGGGATGAGATAACCTAACTAATTTACATATAGGATGAACCCTAGACTAAGCTGTGGTTTAGGGTGGCCGGTGGTGCCCTGGTAGAGCTCGCCGTTGCTCTCCACCTTGATGACGACGGCTGTCGAGGGCAACGGCTTGTGGTGGGATGACAGGTGCCCACTGCAGGGTCAGAGTGTGCGGTCCACAACAACCATTGTATTTCTCCCATGGGGAGTACTGCAGTGGTGAGCTCGTTGGTGCCATAGGAGATCTATCCCTTTTGATATGCTCTCTTCCAACATAAGATATCCCATCTTTACGTTTAGCTTTAAAAATTGAGCAATCTGGAAAATACTTTGCTTTTATATGTTACCCATGCCAGTGGGAGTCCGGGTTAGTGAGCATCCTCACCCTTGCTTAACAAGCATCACAAGATTGAATGCATACATTTTTTTTTATAGCCAAACCCTCCCTTTTGCTTCGATCAACTTCCCCAAACTAAGTCAATGGATTATGTTTTCTTTCTCTTGGTTGGCCCACCAAAGTCTACTGACCATGCTATTATTATGCTCACATTATCACATAGGCCCCTTTGTGGTGCCAAAACATGTCATAAACAAGTTGTGATTGCTTGAGCACATGACTTCATAAATAATATCCCTTCTCAGTGTATTCTTATTGAACACCATTGATGGCTTATCCGCATATATACTTTGCTCAGAGATAATCTTATAAAGATTTAAAATATTTTGCATGTCGGACGAACTTTCCTTTAAAACTTTCAGAAGGATTAGTGAACCATCTGCAAATAATAGATAGTTAAAACTCAGTGCACCTGGACTCATCCTTATCTTTTCAAGATTTTCTATCTTGGATAGCCTGGTCCAACATACGTAAAATGCTTAAAATGCTTATGTACAGATTGGAAAGAAAAAATAAAGGAAAATTGCATCCCCTACCAAAGTTTTCCATCATCATATTTTCCAAGAAACATTATTCAACTCGGTCACAATACGCACATAGCTTTCTTTTATTAAAATTATTCATCAGAACCATACAAGGAAAATACAAAGATCAAACTGAAGAATCTGGACAAAGTGGGTGATCATGTCGGGGCCTCATGCCCGGACCTCACCAACGCACATCATTAGAAAACCGGAGGCCTCACCAACTCACCAAAATGCTACATAGCGAGTCGGGAACTTAAACCGCTAGCAAACCCTAAACGCACACCACTGCACACGCTTGAGAAGTCGTTGCCACCATCTTTCGCCGACCCATCTTCAGGAAGGATCACCGCATTGACCTTGACAGGCCTGCCATCGATGCCGTCATGCCGCCATACAACACCGCCATCCTGCGCGAGTCCAGCAAATTAACCTCGTCCATCACCGAGACTCCGTTGCGCCACGCCGCCGAGACATGGCAACAACGAAGAGGTAGATGAACACCGCCCCACCTCAGGGCCCCTCCAGCCGGCATCATCTCCAAAAACGATGGCCCCATGAGGGAGAAAGACACCTCAACCGGCATAGTCCGATCCGTGAGACATGGTTCTGAGGTTTCCCTCGGAGCCGACGACCCTTCCTGTAAACTACGCGGTGGCCCAACGCCTCCACGCCTTCGAGATCCTTCCGGCGATATGAGCTCCAAAACAGTGCCCCTAACGAGGAAGACGACACCAAGCACCGCCACTGTTAGGACTAGCCTGAGGTTTCCCTCATAGCCCGACAGAACTTCCACTGCGGTGTCGCCCTCAAGGAAGGTTAGCGGCGCCCACATGCGTCGCTGCAACATCTACCTCGGCAGGAGCCGTGCAAAGGAGTTCTCCCCGGTGGTTGTTCCGTAACCATGATATCTGTAGACGTAGAACCGTCGCAGGCACCTACCGACGCAGAAGGAGATGCCGTGTCTAGCCGAGGTCCATCCCAACTGGAGAATGCGCCACTGGTGGGAGAAGACCCCGATGTGCCGGCCAAGGATCTGCCGCCACCTGCGGCCCGTTGCTGCCGACCACAATGCACCGCCCTCACCTCCTCCGATGAAAATCGCTACAGGGATCTTGAAGCAACCGCACAAGGCTTGTGGTGGGATGACAGGTGCCCACTGCAGGGTCAGAGTGTGCGGTCCACAACAGCCATTGTGTTTCTCCCATGGGGAGTACTGCAGTGGTGAGCTCGTTGGTGCCAGAGGAGATCTAACCCTTTTGATATGCTCTCTTCCAACATAAGATATCCCATCTTTACGTTTAGCTTCAAAAATTGAGCAATCTGGAAAATACTTTGCTTTTATATGTTACCCATGCCAGTGGGAGTCCGGGTTGGTGAGCATCCTCACCCTTGCTTAACAAGCATCACAAGATTGAATGCATACATTTTTTTTTATAGCCAAACACTCCCTTTTGCTTCGATCAACTTCTCCAAACTAAGTCAATGAATTATGTTTTCTTTCTCTTGGTTGGCCCACCAAAATCTACTGACCATGCTATTATTATGCTCACATTATCACATAGGCCCCTTTGTGGTGCCAAAACATGTCATAAACAAGTTGTGATTGTTTGAGCACATGACTTCATAAATAATATCCCTTCTCAGTGTATTCTTATTGAACACCATTGATGGCTTATCCGCATATATACTTTGCTCAGAGAAAATCTTATAAAAATTTAAAATATTTCGCATGTTAGACGAACTTTCCTTTAAAACTTTCAGAAGGATTAGTGAACCATCTACAAATAATAGATAGTTAAAACTCAGTGCACCTGGACTCATCCTTATCTTTCCAAGATTTTCTATCTTGGATAGCCTGGTCCAACATACCGTAAAATGCTTATGTACAGATTGGAAAGAAAAAATAAAGGAAAATTGCATCCCCTACCAAAGTTTTCCATCATCATATTTTCCAAGAAACGTTATTCAACTCGGTCACAATACGCACATAGCTTTCTTTTATTAAAATTATTCATGAGAACCATACAAGGAAAATACAAAGATCAAACTGAAGAATCTTGACAAAGGGGGTGATCATGTCGGGGCCTCATGCCCGGACCTCACCAACGCACATCATTAGAAAACGGGAGGCCTCACCAACTCACCAAAACGCTACATAGCGAGTCGGGAACTTAAACCGCTAGCAAACCCTAAACACACACCACTGCACACGCTTGAGAAGTCGTTGCCACCATCTTTCGCCGACCCATCTTCAGGAAGGATCACCGCACTAACCTTGACAGGCCTGCCATCGATGCCGCCATGCCGCCATACAACACCGCCATCCTGCGCGAGTCCAGCAAATTAACCTCGTCCATCACCGAGACTCCATTGCGCCACGCCGCCGAGACATGGCAACAACGAAGAGGTAGATGAACACCGCCCCGCCTCAGGGCCCCTCCAGCCGGCATCATCTCCAAAAACGATGGCCCCATGAGGGAAAATGACACCTCAACCGGCATAGTCCGATCCGTGAGACATGGTTCTAAGGTTTCCCTCAGAGCCGACGACCCTTCCTGTAAACTACGTGGTGGCCCAACGCCTCCACGCCTTCGAGATCCTGCCGGCGATATGAGCTCCAAAATAGTGCCCCTAACGAGGAAGACGACACCAAGCGCCGCCACTGTTAGGACTAGCCTGAGGTTTCCCTCGTAGCCCGACAGAACTTCCACTGCGGTGTCGCCCTCAAGCAAGGTTAGCGGCGCCCACATGCGTCGCTGCAACATCTACCTCGGCAGGAGCCGTGCAAAGGAGTTCTCCCCGGTGGTTGTTCCGTAACCAGGATATCTGTAGATGTAGAACCGTCGCAGGCACCTACCGACGCAGAAGGAGATGCCGTGTCTAGCCGAGGTCCATCCCAACTAGAGAATGCGCCACTGGTGGGAGAAGATCCCGATGTGCCGGCCAAGGATCTGCCGCCACCTGCGGCCCGTTGCTGCCGACCACCATGCACCGCCCTCACCTCTTCCGATGAAAATCGCTATAGGGATCTTGAAGCAACCGCACAAGGGCCTCGCCCCCCCCCCCTTCATCAGCTGGCAGAGATTTGCCGGCGGGCTGCAGGAATGGCGAGAAGGGGTGGAGGAGAAGGGGAGGCTGGTGGTAGCGACGATCTAGGGTTGACCCCCTGATCGCCTAGAGGGGCCGACCGAGAGCCCGCAAAAGGTTGACCCCCTCATTGCTTTGGGGGTGGGGGGGGACCCAGGGCCTTAAGGTAGCAAATAAATTCACAATGTTGTATGCTTGTACCCAGGGGCGGAGCCAGAGTGACATCTACCCTGATGCACCTAAGTGCATCTTACATGATATTGGGTGATGCATATGCTGAATTTTCAGCATTGTTACAAAGAAAAATATAGTTTACCCTGATGCCTGTGCATCATGGTGCGCTCATGTAGCTCCGCCCCTGCTTGTACCGCAAATTCCATTTTGTGTCGGTTAACACATGGACTGGACAACTGAACACACCCATCATGTGCAACCATATATGGAACAGTCAACGGAAGAGCTGTGAAACATTAACAAAGCTGAAATCCATTGTAAACCATGCGATCGGCGTGTTCATTTTGAAATCATGCATACATGCGGGGTTTATTCTATTCCATACGTGATACGTGTGAACTTTGAAGTCAGCTACTAGACTGGCGACAGTTAATTAGCATCGTGCAAACCCCATATGACACGTTCTCCAGACAAGAATATCTTGGAAATGTCAGAGGTCGCAGCATCATCTGTGTGCCCATCAAGCATCGGTGTTGGCTGGGGGAGCTTCCGTTGCAGCCGCGGCGGCAGGTGCTTCGGTTGCAGCCACGGCGGCAGGTGCTTCGGTTGCATCCGCGACGGCAGGTGCCTCCGCTGCCGGAGCAGCAGCCTGCACCGGAGTGGCTTCGGCCTCCCAGAAGGAGGTCTTCTTCCCCGTCTTGGAAACCGTCTGGAAAACATCTTCAGGTGTGACGTTGCCTTTCACGGTCACCTTCTGTTGCTCCATGTCTATGTCGAAGGTCTCCACACCTGCTTCCGGGGAGAGAACAAAGATAAATTAGCAGTGAAATCCAAGCATTACAAGTGCGGATCGAATTATTTCAATCCGAAGTTGTCGGTTTCAGTTGTTGCCGTCATAGTGTAGTCGGTCCTCTTTGTGGCTAAACCGGCTGTGATCAGTTTGTGAAAGCTTTGATGGCATGTGAAGAGATAACAGATACGCAGAGAGAAAATATAACCTTGCATTTTGGTGAGGACCCTTTTGACAGCCCCCGAACAGCCTCCGCAGGACATGGCGACCTTGAGCTCAACAGTCTGCCGACAGCAAGATGAAATGATTTTGTGTCTGTTAAACTCAGCACACCATAGAAGCAAGATCTGAGCTTATTTCGACTCAATTAATCTGCACATGTTTCTATAGAGAACAAACTAAAAGTCGTCAGCTCGATCCATATGGCGCACTGCTTTCTTGCCATTTCTCGATACCAGAATCATGGAGTTCATCAGTAACAAAGATAAAAGGACGAGAGCTGAAATTGTATTGTTCTCTCGTAGTACTTCGTATTCACCTTCTTGGATTGATCACCATCACATAATCGATAAGAGAAGCCATAACATGAAAGAACTTCTAAACAAAGAGATGTTTGCTAAACCAGGAGGCAGGGAAGGAGATGCCCGGATGGTACCTGAGACTCGGCTGCCATGGTTCGTGGCTGAAAGATGGATGAATCAAGAAGCTCGAAGGCTGGAGAGGACTGCAACACGGTGGTGGATGTCGATTTACGTTGGAGGGGGAGAGTTCGGTGATGCCTGTGCCTGTCCTGGATTCATGGATTGGGCGCGACTTAAATAGACACCGGAAGAAGACGCGTAGAAGCAAAACACAAGGCGGTGAACCGGTGGGTGGACGTGCACCAAACACGCATAAAGTACGGGTGAGAAAAGAATCCTCCTCGATCGGAACGGATGGGCAATGTTCGTGCCTCACCAGACCGGGCCAGCCGGCCGCTGGGCGTAGTAGTACAAGTGCCGGAAGTACACCTCCCTTGTGCAGTACAGATGTACATTTGCAATTTGCGAGATTCTGTTTCTCCAAGGCCAGGTGCGAATTGTGTCAGTAATCAGTATCAAGCATTTTGCTCATCGGCTGCTATTGCTAACTTTTCAATTTCTTGTACTCTCATAGGCGTTGCGCAACTTTGCATCAGTCTCTCTTTTCCAGGTAACTCCATCTACGGTAGTTCATTTGTTAGTTTCTGCCATATATAGTCCTACCTCCGTTTCTGAAAAAAAAAACTCTATAAATTTTTCTCATAAGTCTTTGTGATTTAACATGCACATCTTGCGTTAGCCTCTATCTAGGTACTTTTTTGATAAATAAACCACCTAAAAATGAGGTTGCTGTGTCTTTTTTGATAAATAAACCACCTAAAAATGAGGTTGCTGAGTTGGATTTATAAAAATGTATGTCTACAACTAATGGATGTCTCGTCCTGTATAAGTATATATGAATATATTTCTAGCTCACTAGGTTCCATTTTGTTATCTTCTCACTTTGATTTCTGGCTTATCTAAGAAAGATAATCTTTGAGTCCCTAGCTATCACTTTTGGGATATTCTGTTATGTATTAAAAACTTACAATTGAATGATGCGTGTTAGATTTTAATTAGAGACATAGCTATGTTACAAATGGTTTCTTGACATGCTTGTTTGTTTGTTTGTTTGTTTGTTTGTGATGCCTGTGTTTATAAGCACATTGTATCTGCCGTTTGCGGCATTATTAATTTCACGTGGGGCTAAGGCCTTAAGTTTAACCTGCTTGGCTGCAAAACAATGGAATTAGCAATCAAACTTATGTGTCACTTTGAAGGGCACAGTACATCTGTGCAGGTAAATTCTTATATGCAATTGGTTTTCATGAATTTTGATCATAAAGGTTATTTTGGGAAGGGAATGTTGAGTGAACCAGATTGAAACAGGCAAGGTCAGATGCTAAAGTCAGTGATGCAACACTTTGAGGCAAACCACAATAGCATATTTCAATTTTTTTCTGGAGTAGCACGTTGGCATAAACATTACCTTCTAAGGTTACGATGTGTGCCTCAATATGTTTCGGTCTTTCGGTGTACATGGGGAAAATCTTGAGGTTGGCACAATATCTCTCGGTGCGAAAAAATCATCATTGAGATTAGCTTAATTTAGACCGGTAGATTTTGTTAGCTTAACATCTGTTTATTTGTTTTTCTTAATTTTCGCTCTGTTGGTTTTATACTCTGTGTGCGGTCATTTTTTATTGTTGCGCTTTTTGGTTTTTAGTGCTTTCTTCCAGCAAAACAGTGTGCTTTTAGAAGTGTATTCTGGATAAAAGAGGCATCAGTACGTTATAGGTCCGTATGTTCATGCCTATCTTTCACACACAACCAGTTTGACTAAATGCCACTTAAATGCATACAATATATGCTTTGGTCATCATTTGTCGGATGAATGGACTAAATTTCTAATTAAAAAATTAATAATTCCAGTGTAAAAACACCATATCACAACATTTGTGTTTTTTTTATTAGGCACTTTCCTTTTTTGTATATTCAAATTGAGGTACTCCACATAGCTTATGACATGTTTGCTGTTTTTATTCTCCAACTTATGACAGGTTTGTTGTTTTTCTTCTCCAACTTATACAATCTCTGTTGGAGGCGAGAGTTGATGCAGTTCCTTGCGTATTTAATCTCCTTAATTAATTTTTTCTTGAAGTGTCAGCCTGAAACAACAACCTCACTATGGAGGACATATCATGCATTCTGAAGCTCTGTTGTGTGTATCCTTCATACGCTAAAAAAGAGATTTGATTTCAGCAGCACAATGCTAGAGGTGTACAAAGGTGTCCTGGTATGGAGGAATTTTCTATCAGTATAATTTTTCAGTGCAAGCATTTAGCGAATCCAATTAGATAAGCATTTTTTTAGTCAAACGCCCTCAACATTCTATTCATAAGACGTCAACCTTTCTGATTGAACAGACTCAATCAGAAAATCGGGAATTATTTGAAAAGAAGTCACCTCTATATATAATGAAAGAACTTGCTTTGCACATAAGTGTACAGACTTATTAGCTTCTCCCCGCACAAAAGATGAAATCGCTGAAAGTTTGAGAAAAGTACTTCCATCTCACGCAATAGCTGGCCTCCTTCAGCGTTCCAACCTTGTCCAGCTTGCCATTGAGAAAGAACAGATAGTATGTTTCAACAATAACTCGTTGATTGTTCTTCTGCAATGCTAGCAGCGCCACATCTCTACACATGCAACAGTTTCAGCAACAGCAGACAGTGATGCCTGAATACTGCCTACCAGAAAGTTGCCGTATATTCTCATCCCTCGCCAGTGTACCAGATCCAGCAACCACACGGTCTGTACATAAAGCGGTACTAGAGTTTTTTTCTTTCTAGAATACACCATGAAAGTAGTATCATATAACATAGAAGGGTTGCCAAGCAGCAAGTTTACTACGCCACCAAACGGCTTAGATTGCTGTCAACAAGAGGTGAAAGCTCCTCAGCCCTAAGCTTACTCTCCATCTAGCAAGCAGTGTTGAATTAGAGGCTGAAAAATAAACACCTCCCCAGGGAGTAGAACAGCTCTCTTTCAAACATCGAACTGCGAACAGATCATTTGATTGATCGGCCGCACGTCCAGCCTCTCCGCATTGAAAACTACATTGTTCTGGTGCTTCCACGAGCACCAAAAAACTAGAGTGATCGCGGTCCAAAGATCTTTTCTCACGTCACAGTTAATCTTTACCCAGGTCAGGTCCACTTCCAGGTAGGTACTGAAACGGCCACTCCCGGAGGTTCTTTGGTCGGCACCTCCAAGGCCTCCAAAGTAAGATCTGAGACTTTGGATAGCGAGTTAGTGACTAGCCAAGATATTCTTTGTAGGAAATGCATGTTCACGGCAAGTTCTTCCGTTATCTGCCGGGCTACGAGGCACAGTGATTTTCTTAGTTCTTTTTTTTCTTTAGGGAAGTGATATTCTTAGTTCCTACCACTCCCTAGTATCACGCCCATTTATTTCTGTCTAGAATACACCCTAAAAGCGTGTACCACATAACATAGAAGGGTTCAAGAGATAAGTTTAGGTCAAATACAATGGAAGGTGCTTGAGCATGCGCTTAAAAATTTAAATACTGATCATGTCAAGGCTTCTAGCGCTAGGAGTTCTTTTTTCTTGGACGTATGGACTCTTACCATAGTTGTCATAAAAAATCTACAGAGCTCCATGGAAACTGCCAATAGCGTCTCTAGTTAAGCTCCCCTAATTTTTTAAATAAAGGACGCTATATTACTTGAAAGTTAAGTATTACACCCAGCCTCTGCATAACTAAGATGCACACAGTTGTCCAAAAGTTCAACAAAACATATAAAAAAAAGGTACAAACGTTCACGAAGGACACTAATGCCAAACTAGCTAGGTGGGGCAGCAATCCTAAGATTATGCAACCACCCATATCGGGTAATAAATTACTTCGGCGTATCTTCCAACTGTGTAACACCTCCGTAAAGAGGTTGCGGTCCTCCATGCGCTGAAGTAATGACCATGAACCTAGCAAAACCGTACACCGGTAGATGATTTGCATGAGAGAAGAAATGTTATCATTAAAAACCTTGTCATTTCTACATAGCCAAAGCGACCTATAACGGAAATCGTCCCCACTATAGTTAGTAATTTAAATCTAAAATCCATCCGTTTAGCCAATTGCCAAATATATTTGCAATGCTCCGCGATGGGTATAAGATAGAACCTATCTGAATGATTAACCATATAGACCTAGCAAACTGACAGTGGAAGAAAAAGTGTTTTATGTCTCCTCCTCATGATAAAAACATATTTTGTGCACCCATGCCAGTTTCATTTTGCAAGGTTATCTTTAGTAAGAATACACCACGACGAAGATACTATGCAAAAAAAAACCTTTGTTTTGAGTGATATCTTTATCTTTCAAATGGATTTATTATTAACTACCGGTTGAATGGGTTGTAAAAGTACTTTGTTCCTAAGTGTGTTTTTAGTAATTAGTGACAATCCTTATGGACTAATGTTTTCATTAATTTTATATGTAGGAATACTCCCTAGGTTTTTCTTATAGTTCATGTGTTGGATTCAAGTGTGGATATCATGAAGATAAAGATATACCTTGGGCATTGGCATTGTGATCTTGAGTGTTTGATTTCAAAAGAAAAATTCAAGATATGGCTCTAAGCTGGTGTCTTGATAGTCTCATGAGTTGAGCTATGGTTGACTAAGGTTTAGAGCATGTAATGAAATGAAGAGTTCTCTATGTACCTCAAGATACGATGATAGAGCATGAGAAGATACAAGGTTGACCAAGATAAGAGAAAAGATTGGATTCAAGTATCTCACGAACTTATGCTTGAAGCTTGTCGATCTTTTGGTGATAATGGACACTTGTGAAGATGTGCCTAATGAATCTATCACATAGTGGTGTATGAGGGAGCAATTATGAGTCTTCACGAAGCAACAATGATCAAGTGAGCATTCTAGCTTGAATGGAGCTTGAAGCGTTGTCATAAAGATCAAGCGGGATGCGCAAGGAAAAGGTATGGCCCTGCTAGGTTTTCCTTTTACCGGTCTCAAGGTGTTTGTTGTGAGACCGGGTTACAGGATAGATAGCCGCACTGAAGAGCGGCTTTTGGTTGGGTAACTTAACCGCATCGTCGTAGGAAGCTAAATTATTTGCATACTTTGCATCCCTATATTCTTGTTGCTTGTTTTCTTCTCTCAGTGTGAGGTTCTTGAGCTCGTTGATAGCTTTTCAACAAGCGCAAGTTCATCGAAAATGGAATCCGTATGCATCTTCTATTGCATTTTTTAGTTTGGACATCTTTATCGTTTCTTGACATCGGAAGGCTTCCTCTCTAAAATCATGTAAAATATTTCTATGAGAAGTATTAATATTTAAAAAAATTGAGGGGTTATATTCCTCGTTATCTTTCCAATAAAATTGGTTTCATCTTAATCGGAGTTTGGGAACTTTGTCAAAGTTAAGTTCTTTCGAGAAAACTGCATTTGAGAGGTTTCTGACGAATCTGGCACTTAGACCGGTAGCGCCAGCTCCCACGTCGGACCGTCCGGCACATCGCCGAGCCCCATGCCAGTGAAATCCGGAAGGGGTATATGCGAGCTATTTCAGCGTACAGCCCGACATGCCGGCCCTAGCGTCGGCTCGTCCGTCATACAACCCGGCATTGCTTACTTACTGCTGGTTTGCCTCGCAGGAAACCACCCAAACAACTTGTTTTCTCCATTGGACTATAAATAGCCTTTCTTCCTCATTGAGGAGCCAAGGTCAACAATTACACTTGCTCTATCTTTCTCCTGCTACTTAGTTGAACCTCAAAAGCATGCTTCCTCTCCGTTCCCTCCCATGATTCTTGCATCTTATTGAGCGATTTGAAAGAGGAGATCTAGATCTGCAATCTCCACCAATCAATTTCTCCTCTAAGTTAGGGGAACCCTTGGGATCTAGATCTTGGAGTCATTTTTTGATTTTATCCATTGTTTTTTCTCTCTAGTTTCTCCATAGCATTTGTTGCTTTAGTGTGATTTGAGTGTGAAGGATTTGAGCACCTTTGGTGTTCTTGCTTTTGCATCCTTGCATAAGTGTTGAGATATCCATTACTATTAGTTTGAGTGAGAGACCGTGAGCTTGTTACTCTTGGAGGAGTTACCTCCTTATTGCCTTGGCGGTTGGTGCTCCGGTGATCTCTTCATGGAAGATTGTGAAGAGGCTCGGGCTTCTCCTTCGTGGAGGTTGTGAAGTGGTTGTGGAGCTTGCCATCTTCGGAGTGGGGGAATGGCCTTTGTCCTTGGTGGTATTGGCTTGGAGTAGAAGGTGAGAATTCTTGGCATTCGGGAGAACATTGTGGTAGCCCGCATCTCTCCAACGTGATGTACCTCACTTCGTATGGGGGAATACGGGAATATATCTTCATCTTCGTGTGCCACGGTTATCTTTACACCCGAGTTTACTTTCCTTGTCACATCCATCGTGCTTGAAGTATTTATATCTTGCTATCACTTGTGTTACATATATCTTGTGCATATTTTGCTTACCTTGTGTTGTTGTTGCAGCTAGTTGAGCCTAGAATATTTAGATTTTATGCTTGTAAAATAAACGTTAGCCTTATTTCACATTGTTACAATCCAAATCTGTAATAGTTTTTAAAACGCCTATTCACTCCCCCTCTAGGCGACATCTTGTCCTTTCACGGGTTCGATTAGCGCTTTATACATGGATCCTATTAAATTTACAATTCTTGGTAAAACCCAGCGGAATTCATCGGACTCCAGTTTCTGTTGGACAGAAGCTAAACGTTTTAGCAATTTATCCCCCCCCCCCCCACCCCAGAATCTTATCTCAGATCCATCCCTCATGGAGAAAGAACCATATGGAAAAAAGTGCCTCTTAGTTGTCGTAAGACCAACCCAAAAGTGTGAATCTTCAAGTTTCCATATAACCTGAGAAATTGTCTTTGAGCGAACATACGTTCTCCACAACAGGTTTTTCCATAAATCATCCTCAGTTAACAACCTGGCCAGTCGTTTCCCAACAAAATCCCTGCTTTTAACCTCGAGATCATGGACACCAAGCCCACCTTGATCTTTTGGGCTGCAAACAACACTCCATTTAGTTAACTGGTATTTTTTCTTTTCTCCTTGCTAAAAAAATCTTGATCGAAAATTATCCAATCAATGCAAGACTCCTTTAGGCAATTGGAAGAATGAAATCAAATATAGTACCATGTTTGTGAGTACTCAATTTATGAGAACTAATCTTTCACTCAGAGATAATAACTTTACTTTCCAACTACTAAACCGCTTTTCTAGTTTTTCCTTAACTTGTTCCATTCAGCAAGGGTGAGTATCTGATGATGAATTGGAATGCCTAGATAGTTGATAGGAAAGTTGCCCAACCCACATCCAAATAACTCAGCATATAGGTTGGCATTGTCTTAAACCTTGCCAAAATAGATTAATTTTCTCTTATGGAAATTTATCTTAAGACCTCAATTGCTCGAACGCTGATAATATTAATTTTAGATTCTCGCCTTTTCCAAGTCATGTTCCATAAAAAAAATTGTGTCATTGGCTTATTGAAGGATAGACAGTCCACCATCAATCAAGTGAGGCACCATTACTTCAATTTAAAATGGCAAGCATATCCACCACAATTTTAAATAACATTGGTAATAGGGAATCACCTTGTCTCAAACATTTTTATGTCTAAAAGTATCTACCAATGTCATCATTGACCTTAATGACGACACTTTATCCAAAAACAAAGTTACTAATTAAGGTGCGCCACTCTTCAGAAAAAACTTTCATTCTGAGAGTTTGTTGAAGAAAATACCACTTTTTGAAAGTCGATTTTGAGAACCATGATACGTCTCAAACGTATCTATAATTTCTTATGTTCCATGCTAGTTTTATGACAATACTCACATGTTTTATATACACTTTATATCATTTTTATGCATTTTCCGGCACTAACCTATTAACAAGATGCCGAAGCGCCAGTTCCTATTTTCTGCTGTTTTTGGTTTCAGAAATCCTACACATGAAATATTCTCGGAATTGGACGAAACAAAAGCCCACGGTCTTATTTTCCACGGAGCCTTCCAGAACACCGAAGAGGAGACGAAGAGGGGCTACGAGGCGGCCACACCATAGGGGGGCGCGGCCCCACCCCTGGCCGCGCCGCCATATAGGGTGGGCCCCTCGGGCGTCCCCCGACTCTGCCCCTTCGCCTATATAATCCTTCCGTCGTGAAAACCCTAGTACCGAGAGCCACGATACGAGAAAAGTTACTGAGACGCCGCTGCCGTCAACCCCATCTCGGGGGGTTCTGAAGAATCATCACCGGAGGGCTCTACATCACCATGCCCGCCTCCGGACTGATGCGTGAGTAGTTCATCCTTGGACTATGGGTCCATAGCAGTAGCTAGATGGTTGTCTTCTCCTCTTGTGCTATCATGTTTAGATCTTGTGAGCTGCCTATCATGATCAAGATCATCTATTTGTAATGCTACATGTTGTGTTTGTGGGGATCCGATGAATATGGAATACTATGTCAAGTTGATTATCGATCTATCATATATGTGTTGTTTATGATCTTGCATGCTCTCCGTTGCTAGTAGAGGCTCTGCCAAGTTGATACTTGTGACTCCAAGAGGGAGTATTTATGCTCGATAGTGGGTTCATGTCTCCATTGAATGCTGGGAGTGACGAAGCAACCCCTAAGGTTGTGGATGTGTTGTTGCCACTAGGGATAAAACATCAATGCTTTGTCTAAGGATATTTGTATTGTTTACATTACGCACAGTACTTAATGCAATTGTCTGTTGTTTGCAACTTAATACTGGAAGGGGTGCGGATGCTAACCCGAAGGTGGACTTTTTAGGCATAGATGCTGGATATCGGTCTATGTTCTTTGTCGTAATGCCCTAAGTAAATCTCATAGTAGTCATCATGATATGTATGTGCATTGTTATGCCCTCTCTATTTGTCAATTGCCCAACTGTAATTTGTTCACCCAACATGCTATTTATCTTATTGGAGAGACACCACTAGTGAACTGTGGACCCCGGTCCATTCTTTTACATCTGAAATACAATCTACTGCAATCATTGTTCTCTGTTGTTCTTTGCAAGCAAACATCATTCTCCACACCATACTGATACGTCCAAAACGTATCTACTTTCCCGAACACTTTTGCTATTGTTTTGCCTCTAATTTGTGTATTTTGGATGCAACTAACACGGACTAACGCTGTTTTCAGCAGAACTGTTCCGGTGTCTCGTTTTTGTGCAGAAATCCAACTTTAAGGAAAAACCTCGGGATTTTGACGGAAGGCCCTATTTTCCCAGAATACTGACGGAGCCAGAAGGACAAATCAAGTGGAGGCCCGAGGGCCCCACACCATATGGCGGCGCGGCCTAGGGGGGGCCCGCGCGGTCCTATGGTGTGGCCCCCTCGGCCGGCCTCCGACGCCCCCCTTCGGACTACTTATTCGCCTCGACCTAAAAACGCACGGGGAGAAGTCGAAGTCGCCGTAAACCCTCCAAAACGCCGCCACATCGCGAAACTCCGTCTCGGGAGCCGAAGTCTCCGTTCTGGCACTCCGCCGGGACGGGGAATTGGAGGAGATCATCACCGCCATCACCGCCAACGCCTCTCCATCAACCAGCCATGCTTCCCCCATCCATGTGTGAGTAATTCCCCCGCTGTAGGCCGAAGGGGATGGTAGGGATTGGATGAGATTGGTCATGTAATAGCATAAGATTGTTAGGGCATAGTGCCTAGTGTCCGTAATTGGTACTTTTATGATATTGTTGCAACTTGTTATGCTTAATGCTTGTCACTAGGGCCCGAGTGCCATGATCTCAGATCTGAACATGTTATTATTTCATCATGATATTCATTGTTTATGGTCTTACCTGCAAGTTGTATACACATGTCGCTGTCCGGAACCAATGGCCCCGAAGTGACAGAAATCGGGACAACCGGAGGGGAATGGTAGCGATGTGAGGATCACATGTGTTCACGGAGTGTTAATTCTTTGCTCCGGTACTCTATTAAAAGGAGTACCTTAATATCCAGTAGTTTCCCTTGAGGCCCGGCTGCCACCGGCTGGTAGGACAAAATATGTTGTGCAAGTTTCTCATTGCGAGCACGTACGACTATAATTGGAACACATGCCTATTGATTGATTAGTACTTGGATACCATTTTATTGTTATCTGCAAATGCCCTGCTATGATTGTTACATGAGTTTCTCTCATCCATGCAACGCCCGTCATCCGTCCCCGTGCCTACGATATTTTAATCCCGCTGTTTACTAAAATCACTACTCGCTGTCTTTGTTACTCGCTCGTCGTTATTTCACTACTGCTACTACTATAAAACTGTTACTACTGATAAACTCTTGCGAGCAAGTCTGTTTCCAGGTGCAGCTGAATCGACAACTCCGCTGTTAAATTGGGTTTTATTTCCCTCGAAGACTGTTGCGATCCCCTATACTTGTGGGTCATCAAGACTATTTTCTGGCGCCGTTGCCGGGGAGCATAGCTTTATTTGGAAGTTCACTTGGATTGATATTGTTCGCTGCAAATTCTCCATCATGGGTAAACCTCGCGATACTAAGGTCGCCATATTACCATCCACTACAAGAAAAGGTACAACTCCGAGTACCTCTGCTGCTCTTGATTCACCATCTCGTGATTGATAAACTTGTTTCACCGCCACATGCTTCAAATGCTGGTACTTCTGCTGAATCTGAAAACTCTCATAATACTGATAATATTTCTGTTGTGCTTGATGATAGTGGTTCATTGGGAACTTTTCTAGATGCTACAATTGCTAGGTCTAGACAAATTGAAAATACTGAAACTCCTGATGTTACTACACCTGTTAATTCACCTGAACTTGAATACTCTAGTGATGATCTTGATGAAGATTATGTGGAACTTGATGATGATTTTATTGAAAAATGCAATGCTACTACCGATGCAAGAAAAATTAAAAAGTTGCTTGCAGTAACATACTCGTTAGATATAAACTCGTCTCCCGATCCTAAATTTGCCACATCTCCTATAAACATTAGGGATAAAGATTATGATTTTTCTCTTGATCTATATCATATAGCTATTGTTGAGAAAACACCCTTTTGTGGTACTGAAAAAGAAAGTGTCTGTTGAACACATGACTGAGTTATCTACTACGAGTAGCTTGTTTTCTGATGATGTTAAGAAGCGTACTTACTTTGTTGCTAAAATCTTTCCATTCTCATTAAAGGATGACGCTAAAACTTGGTATAATAGTTTGCCACCTAGTTCTATTAAAAGTCCAAAAGAATTGCTTAATGTTTTCTTCCGGAAATACTTTCCTGCTAGTGCTCAACATGCTGCTTTGCAGAGAGTTTATAATTTTGATCAAGGAGATGGAGAGAAATTGCCTGAGGCTTGGGCGAGATTTTGCTCTCTTATTAGAGCTCTGCCTGACCATGATTTGGAAAAGCATGATTTACTTGATATATTTTATAGTGGACTAACCATTGAGTCTAGGGCATACCTGGATAGTTTTGCTGGTTGTGTTTTCGTGAAAAGAACTCCGGACGAAGTCGAAGAATTATTGGCTAAAATAGGCCGGAATCATGATGATTGGACTACGCCTGAACCAACTCCAACGCCAATAGTGAAGAAGAGGGGTTTAATTAAATTGAATGATGAAGATATGAGGGAAGCCAAGAAGTCTCTCAAGGAGAAAGGTATTAAATCTGAAGATGTAAAGAATCTACCTCCTATAGAAGATATATGTGAGATAATTCCCCCTTCATCCATGATTGAGGTAAATTCCCTTCAACGCTTTACTAGAGAAGATATTCCGTATTCAAAACCTCATGCGCAATGCTTAGATGAGTTTGATAATTATATTGTTAAGCAAGAAAATTTTAATATGAGAGTAGAGAATCATCTAATGGAAAATTCTCAAGCTATTAGTCAATTGCATGATATTGTGGAGAGAACCTCCAATGATGTTAAGATGCTTGTTAAACATTTTCATATGGTTCAAACTCAAATTGATCAACTCACTAAAGTGCAAAATGACTTGTTGGGAAATAATTCTAAAGAAAAACATGCTTATGAAGTAACAACTAGAGGTGGTGTCTCTACCCAGGATCCTCTATATCCCGAAGGGCATCCCAAAAGAGTTGAACAAGATTCTCAACGAACTAAAACTAGTGCTCCATCTAAGAAAAAGAAAAAGAAACATAAGAATGTTGTAGAATCCTCTCGAACCTCGTTAATGATCCTAATAGTATTTCAATTTCCGATGCTCGAAACCGAAAGTGGTAATGAACATGATAAAGATAATGATAAGAATGATACTCCCGATAAAGAAGAGATTGAAAAAGAACCCGAAAAGCATGCTAAAAATAAAAAGTATACTAAAGAAGATTTTATTGCCGAGAAACATGGTAATGAAAGAGAACCTTGGGTGCAAAAGCAAATGCCTTTTCCTCGCTAAGAAACTAAAATCAAAGTAAGAAGAACACTATAATAAATTCTGTGATTGGATGAAACCTTTATTCTTGCAAATCCCTTTGACCGATGCTATTAAATTGCCTCCTTATTCAAAGTATATGAAAGATATTGTTACTAACAAAAGGAAAATCCCCAATGAGGAAATTTCCACTATGCTTGCTAATTACTCTTTCAATGGCAAAGTTCCAAAGAAGTTGGGCGACCCGGTATACCTACTATTCCTTGTTCTATTAAGAATAATTATGTTAAAACTGCTCTATGTGACTTGGGAGCCGGTGTTAGTGTTACGCCTTTTTCTCTTTATAAGAGACTTTACTTAGATAAGTTGATACCTACTGATATATCTTTGCAAATGGCTGATAAATCTACCGCTATTCCCGTTGGTATATGTGAGGATGTTCCTGTTCAAGTTACTAATAACCGCTTGATATTAACCGATTTTGTTGTGTTGGAAATGCCTGAAGATGATAATATGTCTATTATTCTTGGGAGACCTTTTCTTAACACCGCAGGGGCTGTTATTGATTGCAATAAACGAAAGGTTACTTTCAATGTTGATGATAAGGAGCATACCGTTTATTTTCCCAAGAGGATTGAGAAAGCGTGTGGAGTTAATACTATTTCTAATGTGAGAACTATCAAAGTTGGAACTATCGATTGTCCTATATATGAGCCTAAAGAAGAATATCAAACTCTTGTGATTGGATCCATATCAATACAATTCAAGGTAACATGATTGATTTGAGGTTTATTTCTTCATATGCTATGTAAAATTTATTTGGTGGCAAGACTTGATCAACCTTGTTAACAAATACATTTTATATGCATAGAGGAGGTAAACAACATCTCTTTCTTCCTCCACTTGCTTTAGTTGCTGTAGCACTTTTATTTTTCAAAGTTCCTTAATTGATTAGAGTTTTCAAAAAATTTCCTGGCCAGTAATAATAAACTTAATACCCAGAAATGTGCATTTTTCAAAGTTTTCAAAAATTCGCGAAAATTACACCGTTGGTCCTATTTTTCGACGAGGCACCTGGGAGCACCAGAGGATGACCTGTGGGGCACCACAGGGTGCCACACCACAGGCCGGCGCGGCCAGCAAGGGGGCGCGCCACCCTGTGGTGTGGGCCCCTCCTTGCCCCACTACTTCATCTCTTTCTCCCAGCATCTTCTCTCTCCCGAAAAAACTCGAACCAACTTTCTCTCACTCGCGTTTTTGCTCAAGAGCTCGGGATTTTTCGATCTCTTTGCTCAGCCCAGATTTCGTTCGAAATTTGGCACATTTGTTCTCCGGTATGTGACTCCTTCGATTATCCAAGTAGAATTTTGTTTGGTTGAGTATATCTTGAATATTTTGCTGCTGTAGGTAACATGTTTAGTGAGCTTGCATGTTTGTTCTAAGTGGTAGAAACTAGTTTTTATGCATGATTAGTACTCTAGCAAGTTCCTATGGTAGTTTCCCTCAATTATATGTCACCAAATCAAGTTTTATATTGTTTGTTGAAAATTTCAGAAAATGGAAGGAGGTAGGCACCAACTCAACCAACATGAGTTGGAGGTGCCACAGGTCATGAGAGTTCACCGAGAAGAAGGAGTATATCCCACTTACTATCCGTGTGCGGATTTCATGAGAAGTGCAGGGATCTTGCAGGACGTTCAAAGTTTAATCTCTTGTGCAGGATTGGATGATTTTGTTGATGGGGAACCATGCCAATATGTGAAACTGACTATGTCAGTAGTGCAGGATTTTAAATTCAATTGGTCACGATCTAATCCCATGGTTCAGTACAAAATTTATAATAAAGCTCGTCATCTTGCCATTCGGTGATTTTTGTGCAAGCAATCGAGTGCCGCAATGGGGATCATGCGAGAAGATAAAGGGATCGCCGCAAGAACTCTTGGACCTCTTCAAGATGATTTGTCATGGAAGAAGCTTCTCAGAGGATGATGGTAAAATCAGTAGTATTCATTTCCCAGCTATTCGTTACTTCGCTTATTTCATTACCAAGTGCGTTCTAGCGAGAAAGAATGGAGGTAAAGTAACTATCCCGGATCTAGCCTTTCTAGCTGCTGCATTACAAGGTAATAGGACTTATAACTTGGGAGCTTTGATAGCCAACAGACTTGTCACTAACCGTGAGAGGGGAGGAATTTGTGGGGGTCTCATCGCCTCTCGCTTATTAGCTATGCATAATGTAGGACCTCACCGTCTTGATATTCAGCTCCCCATGGAGAAACTTGACATAGCTTCCATGATTAAGCATGAATTTCTTTCTAATTCATCTAATTTAGGGAACATGTCTTATAGAATAACATTTTACAAGAAATCTTGGACAAGGACTAAGAAAGTTGAAAAGTTAGTAGGATTGCCTGCACCTTCTCTGTTTAACCTTGATTCCAGGGAGGATTGGTCAGTCACGGAAAGTGCAGTTAATGCATACATCGAGGGAGGAAGCCATCGTGCACGAGACAACATGGATGAGGTCGAGGAACACCTCGACTCGTCGTCGGATGCAGCAAGCTCTTCGCATCAACACATTGGGCATGAGGAGCCTCCACGTTTTTCTTCTCGTATCGGTACCTTATTACGACTACTCCATGTATGATCCACCGGCGTGGAACCCGGACCCTCGATGGGGTTGAACTCCACTTAGGCCAAAAGCCTAAGCTTGGGGGAGGTATACCGGCATCACTCATTCTTTGCATATCATGGTTGCTGGATACTTGTATATACTTGTTTAGTTTGTTTGAGTGGTTTTCTAATGAGAGGAAGATGATATTTGGGGAAGTGCTGCCTGAAAACAGATTCTGGACTGTTACCGTAAAAATTCTCAAAAATAGCCAGAACAGTATTTTGCGAAGCCAATTTTTGTGCATGTTTCCCAGGTTGTTATCTAACTTTCATTAGTTGAACACTTTTCGAGCTGAGCAACGTAAGATTTTTTTAAAAATCGATTTCTGTACTGCTGTCAGGTTTTGGCAGATTTCTGCCATCTCGCTTTTCTGTGTTTCTTTTAGTTTGCTAATTCTTGCTTTCACTTTGTTTCTTTCCCAAAACACAAAAAGACCAAAAATATTTCTGTTGTTTCTCTTCATCATTTGTTTATCTTGGTTTCTTGCATTTGTTTCGCTTTATTTGCTATTGCTAGTTTGCTATAAGAAAACCCAAAAAGATTTTGCTTTGTTTGCTTGTTTCCTTTTGTTCTTGTTCTCAAACTCGAAAACACCAAAAATATTTGCTGTTCTTCTTTGGTTTGTAAAGTTCATCATGAGTTCAATGGTCTTCGATGGCTGGAGCGTGGTTTTCATTTCATATTATCCAAGCTACACAAGTGAAAAGGCAATAATGACGATCTACGACAATCTGATTGTGGTGAGAGGCTGGTATGAACTCTATTTGTTTTCATTTTTGTACATATACTCATCCATGTGAGCATGCTTAGTTGGTTCATGTGAGGTATATGTTATTTAAGAAAGTCTAGTAGTTCATGATCTCTCATGATTAGCTCCAATTTATTAATATGAGTAGCATGTCATGGATGTTTGCTTGCATTGTTTTATTCATAAGTAAGTATGGCATTGTGGTATCCTCCTCTGAATAATTCATTTATATCGACTTGGCACATGCTCACGCATGCATATGACTGAACAAAATTCAATTAAGCCTCAATGATTTACATTGCTTCAGAGTTCTTGTATCACTTTTATGCCTCAGTTAATTTATTTTGCCGCAAGCATGATTATGACAGTTATTGCTCTCTTGATTTGTCGCTCCCTAGTCTTTTGCTAGCCTTCACTTGTACTCAGCGGGAACGCTGCTCGTGCCTCCAAACACATGAAAACCAAGTTATTCCAAAGTGTCCACCATAAATACCTATGCATGGCATTTCAAACCATTCCAAGTAAATTCTCATGCGCTACCTTTAAAACCTTCAAAATGCTTCTCAATTTGTGTTAATGTTTCATAGCTCATGAGGAAGTATGTGGTGTTTAGCTTTCAACCTTGTCATTTACTTTTGACGGACTCTCATATGGACTAGTGGCACATCCGCTTATCCAATAATTTTGCAAAAAGAGCCGGCAATGGGATTCCCGAGTCCCGAATTAATTAACTTAAATAGACACTCCTCCATGGTTTGTGATTGTTGGACGGCACCCGAAGGATTCGGTTAGCCATGGCTTGTGTAAGCAAAGGTTGGGGGGAGTGTCATCATCATAATAAAACTAAACTAAAAAGGCACTCCTTCATGATATGTGATTGTTGGCAGGCACCCGAGGATTCGGTTAGCCATGGTTTGTGTAAGAAAGGTTGGAAGGACTGCCACATAAACATGCAAATAATTCATGGGAGCCGCTCTTGAAAGTCCGGTTGGCGAGGTAGTTGGTGTACCCATTACCATTCGTTGACAACAACAAACACCTCTCAAAATAATTTTACTCCTGCTTTACAAATGAAAAGCTCTAGCGCATGTTAATCCCCGCTTCCCTCCGCGAAGGGTCAATCTTTTACTTTTATGTTGTGTCTCCATCCTTTCTTTGAGCACTTTCTTGAGAGCACAACTCGTCATTCTTAGTGTAATATGCTTGTCTCAAAATATGATTGATTGTGGTATAACTTTGATGCTTTTATCTTTGACAATCACTACTTCTAGTCTTTCTGTGAACTTCAGAGGTGCCCGGGCATTTATGTTTTGCCAATCAAATACAGGCAAGCGAGATACCACTTTATCATACTCTCTTATGAACATTGCAATCCTGCTTATATAAATGATTCATGATGCTTATTATTAATTGTTGGTACCTCTTCATGATTGACATAGCTGTTAGATGATCTTATTTGCATGTACCTTATTATGAACTGCTTAAGTATTAGCCATATCATGAGAATATATACATCATATGAGCAAATGTGTTCGTGAAAGTTCTTTTATCGCTCGCTTGTTAACCGAATTGCTTGAGGACAAGCAATAAGCTAAGCTTGGGGGAGTTGATACGTCCAAAACGTATCTACTTTCCCGAACACTTTTGCTATTGTTTTGCCTCTAATTTGTGTATTTTGGATGCAACTAACACGGACTAACGCCGTTTTCGAGCAGAACTCGTTCGGTGTCTCGTTTTTGTGCGTAAATCCAACTTTCAGGAAAAACCTCGGGATTTTGACGGAAGGCCCTATTTTCCCAGAATAATGACGGAGCCAGAAGGACAAATCAAGTGGAGGCCCGAGGGCCCCACACCATAAGGCGGCGCGGCCTAGGGGGGGCCCGCGCGGCCCTATGGTGTGCCCCCTCGGCCGGCCTCCGACGCCCCCCTTTGGACTACTTATTCGCCTCGACCTAAAAACGCACGGGGAGAAGTCGAAGTCGCCAGAAACCCTCCAGAACGCCGCCACATCGCGAAACTCCGTCTCCGGGAGCCGAAGTCTCCGTTCGGCACTCCGCCGGAACGGGGAATTGGAGGAGATCATCACCGCCATCACCGCCAACGCCTCTCCATCAACCAGCCATGCTTCCCCCATCCATGTGTGAGTAATTCCCCCGCTGTAGGCCGAAGGGGATGGTAGGGATTGGATGAGATTGGTCATGTAATAGCATAAGATTGTTAGGGCATAGTGCCTAGTGTCCGTAATTGGTACTTTTATGATATTGTTGCAACTTGTTATGCTTAATGCTTGTCACTAGGGCCCGAGTGCCATGATCTCAGATCTCGAACATGTTATTATTTCATTATGATATTCATTGTTTATGGTCTTACTCGCAAGTTGTATACACATGTCGCTGTCCGGAACCAATGGCCCCGAAGTGACGTAAATCGGGACAACCGGAGGGAATGGTAGCGATGTGAGGATCACATGTGTTCACGGAGTGTTAATGCTTTGCTTCGGTACTCTATTAAAAGGAGTACCTTAATATCCGAGTAGTTTCCCTTGAGGCCCGGCTGCCACCGGCTGGTAGGACAAAAGATGTTGTGCAAGTTTCTCATTGCGAGCACGTACGACTATAATTGGAACACATGCCTATTGATTGATTAGTACTTGGATACCATTTTATTATTATCTGCAAATGCCCTGCTATGATTGTTACATGAGTTTCTCTCATCCATGCAACGTCCGTCATCCATCCCCGTGCCTACAGTATTTTAATCCTGTTGTTTACTAAAATCACTACTGCTGTCTTTGTTACTCTGCTGCTGTTATTTCACTACTGCTACTACTATAAAACCGTTACTACTGATAAACTCTTGCGAGCAAGTCTGTTTCCAGGTGCAGCTGAATTGACAACTCCGCTGTTAAGGCTTTCAAGTATTCTTTGTCTCCCCTCGTGTCGAATCAATAAATTGAGTTTTACTTCCCTCGAAGACTGTTGCGATCCCCTATACTTATGGGTCATCACATACGTTTAATCCTTTGTCTACAGCAAGCCGGTGAGATTGACAACCTCACTGTTAAGTTGGGGCAAAGTACTTTGATTGTGTTATGCAGGTTCCACGTTGGCGCCGGAATCCCTGGTGTTGCGCCGCACTACACTCCTTCACCAACAACCTTCACGTGGCATTCATCTCCTACTGGTTCGATAACCTTGATTTCTTACTGAGGGAAAACTTGTTGCTGTACGCATCACACCTTCCTCTTGGGGTTCCCAACGGACGTGTGCTTCACGCGTCATCAAACCACGCCATTTAACTTTTTACAGTGCAACTTATGGATCATTTCATGCAAGCTTACTACCCCATCTAGAATATATCTACCATGCATGAAAGCATTCTAAGTAAGACGGACCACATGATCAGCCACAAAATTTACTATTATAATATCAACCTTAGTAAAAAAAAAAACTAAGCAAACGTTAAGAAAATGAATCGGTCTATACTGTTGAATCAGTTTTGCTTCATTGACATTTGCTAATAAAAAGATATCTTCAAAGTTGGTGCGGAAAAGTTTAAACTACCTGGCATGCAAGTCACCAAACAACTCCAATAAATCATCTTTGATAATGTTCCAGAAATTTTAATAAAACTCAGCTGGAAAATAATCAGATTTAGGCATCTTTTTGTGCTCCATCTGAAAAACAGTCTTTCTTACCTCTTCCTCTGAATAAGGAGTAGTAAGGTTGAAATTTTCCTCAAACGATACCTGAGGGATAACATCAATCATGTATTCATTCAAAAAAAACATTTGATTCCTCTGGGAGCGCTCTCATTTTGTTGCCCTTACAAGTTACAACACCGTTTAGGCCGCTTTGCTTGTTGTTAGTGGCATATGGGTATCACGTCCATATATTGCTTATAAGGAATGACCCTTCCGAAGAAGAGAAACATTCGCTGTGTTGTGTAGTTCGGAATGATGATCCTCGGTGTGGCACATATAGGCTATATCTAAGGGAAAAAATATATCCATGCTCATGGGTGCTCACCCATAATATTCTAAAAAGATAGCCATTTCTTTAAAAAAGGTAAAAAAAATAAAAAAAATACTTTAAGAACTAAATCTAATTAAATATTATATTTCTATAAAAATATTTAGGCTCGAAATGATTCTTGTGTTACTCTGAGAAAATATAAAATTGAACAAGCCCCATGTCTATTTAGGATACCATGAAAATCATTTCGAGTCAAGTCAAACAAGCAACAAAATTGAACAAGCTCCATGTTTCGAGTCAAGTCAAACAAGCCTCTTGTTCACCCAAGATACCGATACGAGTACAATACTTGATCATCTTTTATTTTTAGAAAAAATTGAAATTACCATGAATTTTGAAGATTATATGGTACATAGCACATCAGCACCGAAGGTCCTGTTGCATGACTACATATGCAACTATCTCTTGACTCAATGGAAAAAGTCGAAGGTATCACGCTAAAAGCAGTCTCATCCAATCAGGGGCAAGGGCAAAACAACCGATTTCCTTTCTTTAAAAGAAATAAAATGAAATTTTCTTTATGAATTATATCACCAATATCAGCTTTTTTTTACGGAACCTTGTCAGAGGGTGGAGAGTTCCCGCATTGCATTATAGAAAGAGGGAAAATGGTTCAGATAATAAGGGAAATCGGACCTAAAAACCATACAAACGCGGTTAATTAAGCAAAACCGGCGAAAACCACCACCCGACTAGGCACATCGTCTGATCCAGATAGAAGTGTTCCAAGACCTAGGTGTAGGATAACGTTGCATAGAAAACAAAAATTTTCCTACCGCGAACACGCAATCCAAGCCAAGATACAATCTAGAAGACGGTAGCAACGAGGGGGTATCGAGTCTCACCCTTGAAGAGATTCCAAAGCCTACAAGATGAGGCTCTTGTTGCTGCGGTAGACGTTCACTTGCCGCTTGCAAAAGCGCGTAGAAGATCTTGATCACGATCGCTTCCGGCGCCACGAACGGGCAGCACCTCCGTGCTCGGTCACACGTTCGGTTGTTGATGAAGAGGACGTCCACCTCCCCGTTCCAGCGGGCAGCGGAAGTAGTAGCTCCTCTTGAATCCGACAGCACGACGGCGTGGTGTCGGTGGTGGTGGAGAAATCCGGCGGAGCTTCGCTTAAGCGTGCGGGATGTGGTGGAGGAGAGATACTGCTAGGGTTTGGGGAGAGAGGGGGAGGCTAGGGCGCCGGCCAAGGGCAGCCCTAGGTGGTGCGGCCAAGAGTGGGCAGCCCCTCCCTCTCCTCCTCATTATATAGGTGGAAATCCCCAAGTGTTGGTATCCAAGTCTTCGAATAAGACCCCAACAATGAAACCTCCCATATGTAGGGAAACCTACCCAAGGTGGGAATCCCACTTGGGGTGGGATTCCCCCTTCCATGAGGGGTTGGCCGGCCACCCTAGGGAGTCCACCTTGGACTCCTCCCCTTTAGGGTTGGCTGGCCATGCAAGGTGGAGTCCCTCCGGGACTCTACTTTCCATGGTGTTTTCTTCCGGACTTTTCTAGAACCTTCTAGAACCTGCCATAAATGCACCGGATCATTTCCAAACTTGGAATATGACTTCCTATATATGAATCTTATTCTCCGGACCATTCCGGAACTCCTCGTGATGTCCGGGATCTCATCCGGACTCCGAACAAATATTCGAACTCCATTCCATATTCAAGTTCTACCATTTCAACATCCAACTTTAAGTGTGTCACCCTACGGTTCGTGAACTATGCGGACATGGTTGAGTACTCACTCCGACCAATAACCAATAGCGAGATCCGGAGATCCATAATGGCTCCCACATATTCAACGATGACTTCGGTGATCGAATGAACCATTCACATACGATACCAATTCCCTTTGTCACGCGATATTTTTACTTGTCCGAGGTTTGATCATCGGTATCACTCTATACCTTGTTCAACCTCGTCTCCCGACAAGTACTCTTTACTCGTACCGTGGTATGTGGTCTCTTATGAACTTATTCATATGCTTGCAAGACATTAGACGACATTCCACCGAGAGGGCCCGGAGTATATCTATCCGTCATCGGGATGGACAAATCCCACCGTTGATCCATATGCCTCAACTCATACTTTCCGGATACTTAATCCCACCTTTATAACCACCCATTTACGCAGTGACGTTTGATGTAATCAAAGTACCTTTCTAGTATAAGTGATTTACATGATCTCATGGTCATAAGGACTAGGTAACTATGTATCGAAAGCTTATAGCAAATAACTTAATGACGAGATCTTATGCTACGCTTAATTGGGTGTGTCCATTACATCATTCATATAATGATATAACCTTGTTATTAATAACATCCAATGTTCATGATTATGAAACTAATCATCCATTAATCAACAAGCTAGTTTAAGAGGCATACTAGGGACTTCTTGTTGTCTACATATCACACATGTACTAATGTTTCGGTTAATACAATTATAGCATGATATATAAACATTTATCATAAACATAAAGATATAAATAATAACCACTTTATTATTGCCTCTAGGGCATATCTCCTTCGATCTCCCACTTGCACTAGAGTCAATAATCTAGTTTACATTTGTAAAGATATAACACCTTGGCCTTCTGGTGTTTTATCATGTATTGCTCACGGGAGAGGTTTTTAGTCATCGGATCTGACACGCTCTGAAACGTATGTATTTTGTAATTCATTTGCGTCTCAACGCATCACTCATTTCCAAATGAGTTGGCATTAAATATGTTTGATCTTCTGGTGGAACCTTAATTCCGCTGTCTCGAAATATGTCACTAATATTGTCACACACAATATAGCTTCAAAGTTCTGACTATGTCGGAACTACACCAAGTTCTCAAAGAACCTCTTGACTTAACATCCTTTGTCATTGTCAAAATAATGACATACTCTGCCTTCTTATGTAGAATCCGTCACAATATTTAGAACTCTTCTAAATCTAGCATAGACAATTTCTAGCTCATTGTGCTACCTTTTAAACAACACTTAGTCTAATTTGAGATTGAAATTATATTTTATATGTGACAAAACCAATATCGGTGTAACACCTTACAGTGATTTGTTTGTCATTTCTTCATACAAAAAAAATATATATCCTTAGTTCTTCTAAAGTACTCAAGGATATTCTTACTGTCGTCCAATGATCATCATATGAATCATTCTGGTATATGCTCATAACACTTTATAGCACATGATATCTGATTGTGTACATATTATTCGTGATCTATAATCACTCATGTGTTTTTACTCATTGAGTGTCGGATACACTCAAGTCTTGTTAAACCTTCACATGACAAGAACATTTTCTTAATATTTCTATATTGAACTACTTCAATATCCATCATATGTACTTTGACTTAAACTTATTTATGTGTTTCAATCTATCTTCATAGATCTTGACACTAAATTTGTTTCAGATCCATATCCTTTCATTGAAGTTAATTCTCAATGAAACTTTTTTAATCAAGTATATAATTACATCATTTATAACCAACTATATGTCACCTACATAAAGTATTATAAATGTGTCTTAGCGCTCCCAATTAATTTCTTGCAAATGCAAGCCTCTTCATCGTCTCTGATGTAATCAAAAACTCTTTGACTATTTCATCTGGTGAAGATTCCAACTCCGCGATACTCACTTCATCCAATTGAAGTTTGTATACCTATCTAGTATTCTACGGACAAGCAAAACTCTTGGTTGTATTTTGTATACACCTTTAATACATACTTCTGATAAGTAATGTATTTTGCCATCCTACTAGCATATCTCATAAAAGAAATATGTAGTGATTACTAGAATAATCCACATAGACTATAAGCATTGCTGCGGAAGATCTAATCTTATCGTAGTCAATTCTTTGAACTTTGTCGTAAACAATTTTTCGACAAGTCGAGCTTCTTCAAGGATATTTCATCCAAGTCTATAGATCCATTTGCTTTCAAAAAGTATTCATCTATTATGGATTTCATGGCGCATGGCCATTTTAACGAGTCGGGGCCCATCATAACTTCTTTGTTTGTAGTTGGTTTATCATTATTCAAAATCAATCCTTTGTTCACAAATCATTTATTTGATCACAAAGTAAACCATACCTACAAGGTTCAATATGTACTTCGATCTCCATGGCTAAAACACTTTGTAGTCATGGGAGCCATGATCGTCATGGCCGCTTCCGAAACAAATTCCGATGCTGCGCTACTCTGATCATTATGCTCAGGTTCATAAACCTTATCAAATTATATTGTCCTCCCACTCAAATACTTCACTAGAAACAATTTCTCGGAAATAAGAAACATTGACAAACACTTTTGTCTTTGTCTCGTGGGAAGAATTCCCAATTAAATCTCTGGGATAACCAACAAAGACATTCATCCGATTTTGGTTGTAAACTCTTAGACCAAAATTTAAAGAAATACTATTAGGGTTTATACCCATACCATAACTTGTATGGTGTCATTTCAACGGATCATGATGATGCTCTATTCAAGTGTAAAAGCGGTAGTCACTAAAGCATAATCCACAAAAATATAATGGCGTCATAATATTTTATCTCATCATTAATCCAACAAGGTTTGGATACATATCTCGGATACTATATCATCATTATGATACTCCAAGAAATGTGAGTTGTAGAACAATTTCATAACTCTCTTAGATGTTCGCTAAAACTCGTAATTCAAATATTTCTGCCATGATCCAATCATAGATATTTGACTTTTCTATTACGATGATTTCCACTTCATGCTGAAATTTATTTGAATCCATTCAAATGTTTCAAACTTCTTCCTTATTGAATATATCCACATATATATACTCAATTCATTGTTGAAAGTTTTCATGAAGTAGAAGAATCTCCCGCACACAACTATGCCCAGTGAACCACATACATCATCATGTATTTTTCCACTAAGTTAGTTGCCCGTTCAACTTTTGGCCTATGAACGGTATTTTAATCATTCTCTTTAGAAAAAGATTTGCAAGCGCCAAACGATTCAAAAATCAAATGACTCCAAAAATCCATTTGCATGGAGTTCCTTCATGCGTTCCTTTCTAACATGACCTAAATGGCGGTTCCACAAATAAGTGCAATTCAAATCATTTGCCTTATGGCATTTTAGCGTCAGTATTATGTATGTGTGTTTCACCATTAAGATTTATAATAACTTATCCATCGTACATGGAGTAATGTCATAATTTGAACAACTCATAGTTTTCATTTGACCAGAGCAAAATAACAATTATTAAGTTCTTTATTATAAATTCTAAGGGCTAGATAGAATGTCAACGACGAACACAATAACACTTTATTTTGTTCCAGACGTGTATTCCTATCATATTCCTTGTCGATCACTTAGGCCATTGTATTCTTGTATTGCGTTGTTTTGTATGACACTTCATACCAACCAATATAGTACTAATACCCAAGAATTTCATAGTGTGACTTAACTAGGAATACAACCATAACATGTATATCATTTATATACACCTGAGCTAGACTTTCTAGTCTTTTCTTTTCTTTTGCCAGAATATCTTTTGCGGTTTCTCTTTTAGCTTTCCTCATTATTCAGAAAAACACTTCAACATCAATAACTTCTAGGTTTGTTGGTCAAATACCAATAACCTTGAGGTTCTTATTTTGAAGTTGATCATCATATGACAAGTGTTCCGGATTTCACTATTAGTAACCTTGTAATATGATGAACGATTTCACTCATAATTTTATCCATCAATTCATGACAACTTTCTGAGACCATGTCTGTACATGCTAGGCTCATAAAGTTTAACCCTTGGTATTTGCATGTGCAAATCTAGCTTGCACCCGTTGTATGCACTCGTAGAATCTATCACACCCGATCATCACGTGATGCTTCGAAACGACGAGTCTTAATAACGGTGCATATTAAGGATGGTCACTTCATGGATATGCGAATATTGTTAGTGCCCCAATAGTTGGAGGATTGGGACGTCTGGCGTCTTCAACCTTCATACATTCCCATAAAACTTATGAGTTTATGTAGTCTCACCAAATTTATATTCTATCATCTTGTAATAAGGTCTTAGATATCACATATATCTCATACCTTGATTATTTCTGAAAACTAAATTTTCAGCTCCTTACTTTTCAAACAAATTTGAACTTCAAGTTTCACGGAGACAAGATAACTTTAGGTACTAATTGAAACCATAGCTCTTTGAATCAACAATGTGAGGTTTACTAAAAGTTTGCAATAGGACTTAATCAATTCTTGATTCTTTAACAATACGGTACCAATCCGTAAAGTTTCTTGTCGATTTTAACGAGTATTTCTATCTCAATAACAAGACTAGCGCATGATAGAAAACGGATGCCAATACTACAAAATTAATTCAAAATACTACTCAGACTATGTTTATGAGAATTAGTTCATGTTTTAATCTAATTACTAATGAACTCCCACTTAATACAACATCCCTCATAGTTGTTAAGTGGTACACGATCCAAATCCACTCCACCAAAACCGATCATCACGTGAGATGATGTAGCTTCAATGGTGAACATCAACATGTTGATCATATCATCCATATGACTCGTGTTCAACCTTTCGGTTTCCGTTGTCCCGAGGCCATGTCTGTACATGCTAGGCTCGTCAAGCAAACCCAAGTATTCCGCGTGTGCAACATGGCTTACACCCGTTGTATGTGAATCGTTAAATCTATCACATCCGATCATCACGAGATGCTTCGAAACAACGAACTGTTACAACGGTGCATACGAGGGGAGAACACTTTATTATCTTGATATTAATGTGAGGGATCATCTTATAATGCTACCGTCGCGATCTAAGCAAAATAAGATGCATAAAGGATTAACATCACATGCAGTTTATATGTGATATGATATGGCCCTTTTGTCTTTGTGCCTTCGATCTTCATCTCCAAAGCACGGACATGATCTCTATCATCAACGGGCATGATCTCCATCATCGTCGGCGTAGCGTCAAGGTCCATGGCGCCGTCTTCATGGTTGTTCACCTCATGTAGCAACTATTACAACTAATTTGAAAAACCTCTCAACATGAAATATAAAGACAACCATAAGGCTCCTGCCGGTTGTCACAATACAATAATGATCATCTCATACATATTCATCATCACATTATGGCCATATCACATCACCAAACCCTGCAAAAACAAGTTAGACGTCTCTAATTTGGTTTGCATATTTTACGTGGTTTAGGGTTTTCGAGAGAGATCTAATCTACCTACGAACATGAACCACAACGTTGATACTAATGTTGTCAATAGAAGAGTAAATTGAATCTTTACTATAGTAGGAGAGACAGACACCCGCAAAGCCTCTTATGCAATACAAGTTGCATGTTGAACGAGGAACAAGTCTCATGAACGCGGTCATCTAAAGTTAGTCCGAGCCGCTTCATCCCACTATGCCAGAAAGATGCAAAGTACTCAACTAAAGATAACAAGAGCATCAACGCCCACAAAACCATTGTGTTCTACTCGTGCAACCATCTATGCATAGACACGGCTCTGATACCACTGTAGGATAACGTTGCATAGAAAACAAAAATTTTCCTACCGCGAACACGCAATCCAAGCCAAGATACAATCTAGAAGACGGTAGCAACGAGGGGGTATCGAGTCTCACCCTTGAAGAGATTCCAAAGCCTACAAGATGAGGCTCTTGTTGCTGCGGTAGACGTTCACTTGCCACTTGCAAAAGCGCGTAGAAGATCTTGATCACGATCGCTTCCGGCGCCACGAACGGGCAGCACCTCCGTGCTCGGTCACACGTTCGGTTGTTGATGAAGAGGACGTCCACCTCCCCGTTCCAGCGGGCAGCGGAAGTAGTAGCTCCTCTTGAATCCGACAGCACGACGGCGTGGTGTCGGTGGTGGTGGAGAAATCCGGCGGAGCTTCGCTTAAGCGTGCGGGATGTGGTGGAGGAGAGATACTGCTAGGGTTTGGGGAGAGAGGGGAAGGCTAGGGCGCCGGCCAAGGGCAGCCCTAGGTGGTGCGGCCAAGAGTGGGCAGCCCCTCCCTCTCCTCCTCATTATATAGGTGGAAATCCCCAAGTGTTGGTATCCAAGTCTTCGAATAAGACCCCAACAATGAAACCTCCCATATGTAGGGAAACCTACCCAAGGTGGGAATCCCACTTGGGGTGGGATTCCCCCTTCCATGAGGGGGTTGGCCGGCCACCCTAGGGGAGTCCACCTTGGACTCCTCCCTTTAGGGTTGGCTGGCCATGCAAGGTGGAGTCCCTCCGGGACTCTACTTTCCATGGTGTTTTCTTCCGGACTTTTCTAGAACCTTCTAGAACCTGCCATAAATGCACCGGATCATTTCCAAACTTGGAATATGACTTCCTATATATGAATCTTATTCTCCGGACCATTCCGGAACTCCTCGTGATGTCCGGGATCTCATCCGGGACTCCGAACAAATATTCGAACTCCATTCCATATTCAAGTTCTACCATTTCAACATCCAACTTTAAGTGTGTCACCCTACGGTTCGTGAACTATGCGGACATGGTTGAGTACTCACTCCGACCAATAACCAATAGCGGGATCCGGAGATCCATAATGGCTCCCACATATTCAACGATGACTTCGGTGATCGAATGAACCATTCACATACGATACCAATTCCCTTTGTCACGCGATATTTTTACTTGTCCGAGGTTTGATCATCGGTATCACTCTATACCTTGTTCAACCTCGTCTCCCGACAAGTACTCTTTACTCGTACCGTGGTATGTGGTCTCTTATGAACTTATTCATATGCTTGCAAGACATTAGACGACATTCCACCGAGAGGGCCAGAGTATATCTATCCGTCATCGGGATGGACAAATCCCACTGTTGATCCATATGCCTCAACTCATACTTTCCGGATACTTAATCCCACCTTTATAACCACCCATTTACGCAGTGACGTTTGATGTAATCAAAGTACCTTTCTAGTATAAGTGATTTACATGATCTCATGGTCATAAGGACTAGGTAACTATGTATCGAAAGCTTATAGCAAATAACTTAATGACGAGATCTTATGCTACGCTTAATTGGGTGTGTCCATTACATCATTCATATAATGATATAACCTTGTTATTAATAACATCCAATGTTCATGATTATGAAACTAATCATCCATTAATCAACAAGCTAGTTTAAGAGGCATACTAGGGACTTCTTGTTGTCTACATATCACACATGTACTAATGTTTCGGTTAATACAATTATAGCATGATATATAAACATTTATCATAAACATAAAGATATAAATAATAACCACTTTATTATTGCCTCTAGGGCATATCTCCTTCACTAGGACCGTTGGAAACACTTCATACCCAACCAACACAACCTTCACTACCTCAAGAGTACTCTCGCAAAAGAAGAGCACTTGCACCTAACCAAAGGAAGACAGCGACTAAACATTAGCCAGGACCAACTCACGAATTGCCTTAGTCGCCAAAGGCGAGGCAGACATCTTGCACGACCGCAGAAGAGGTTTCATCTTTTCTTGCACATCCTCCTCGGAGCCTTTCTTAGGGGCTGATCCCTTTGGAGGAGCTCCAAAGGATTCCGCCAACCTATGTTCAACACGCTTGGCAATCGGGATGGTGCGGTCTTTGTTCTTCATATCCAGACGTCCGCTCCGCCGCCTCCCAGCACAACTTGAGTCCCCATCAATCTGCACTTGAATCGGTGCATCGAGCAACGAGTGCGGTGCAGTGTACTTGAAGTTACTCCAGAGCTCATCCAACTTTGTAGATGAAGACGGCAAATCCACCTCCTTCAGCACCATGCCATTGCCAGGTTGAGCCTGCACGCTTGGGAGCACCATCTCGAGTATGACCTTTTCTAAGGCGGGTGGATCAACATCGGTCTGCACCATCTCACTCAACTCAGCTGAGCAACCAGCCACATCGAGCGCACAACTATCCTCAGCATCGACCACAGCGGGAGGGGCAGATTCATCATTGGCAAGAGCTTGGCTGCCCCGATAGCTTCCGTAGGTTCCCATAGGCTTGAGACTTGAGTTATCCAACTCTCCACAACAACAACCAGATCTTGAAGAGGCTTGAACAGCACCTCAAGACGAGCAGCGAACATGGCCTACAGCTCAGCGCTAAGCGCCTCCGCCTGAGCTGCAAGGAGAGGCTGCAACGACCCCAAATCAGCGGGAGGCACGTCGGTGTCAGCTGTCGACACAACACGCACCGGCTTGTTCAACTCCGCGAGCTGAACAGAGGCTATCTCCTGCAGCGCCGATCGCAACATTGTCGCCTGCTCCGTGAAGGCAACCTTCAACAACTCCTCCAGCTGAACAGAGGCCATTGCCGGCACGACACCATCAGTCACAGAGTTGTCTGGATGAGCAACAACCAAAGCTCAAGTGTGACCAGATCGAGGAGGTGGGGTTGGAGGCGCTCCGCTGCAGGGGAGAGGTCGCTGACGAGGCTCCTTAGATGCGCGGGGGCGATGGCGAGGGTCTGAACTGCAGGATGTCGTGCCATGCAATCCCGCTCACGATGGCCGGAGTGGCCACATCCCAAGCACTGGACATCGCCACGGCAATCCGCAACGAAGTGGTCCGATGCCAAGCACCAAAAGCAGAGGCCAAAATTCTCGCTTGAAGGCGCGAGGAAGCCCAACCTCCTTCCTGGGAGGGGGGAGCAGCCACCTTCTCCAGCCTCGGCCGACGCTGTCCCCCAACTTCCTCCCAAGCCTGCTCCACGGTCGCCATGGAATCTTCACTGACAATTGTGGGTTTGAAGTTTGCCGGGAGCTTGTCGGAGGAGGCAGCAGCAAGTGTGCAGGGGCCGAAGCTGCCGGGGCCGGAGCAGCAGGGGCGAGCAGATCCCCATTCCCCACGGGAGCCAGCAGCTGGGACGGGGCAGCTGCCGCATCCGGAGAAGGCACCAGGTCGCCAGCAGCAGGAGCTCCGGGCGCAAGAGAAGCTCCAGGCGCAGCGCTGCACGCTGCCTCGGTTGGCAGGCTCAGAGCAGCCGGCGGCACCAGAGGGGCCAGCTCCTCTTCATCGTCGGTGGAACGGGAGGCGGTGGAGCGGGCGCCAGCTCCTCAGCATCGTCTCCGACGTCGCCAGCAGTAGCCGATGCAGCAAGGGCAGCCAACGCAGAGCCGCAAAAGCACATCTCCCGGACCTAACGAGGGTGGAGGAGTGACCTGCGCCGAGTCAGGATCTGGTCCCAACGGGCGCGGGGGTGGCCGGAGTGAGGGGATCTGGCCGGCGGCGGCGGGGGGTCACGCGAGAGCCACCATAACCTTGGTTACGGGTTGGAATATGACGACAGTGTGTTTCATGCCGAGCGTCCAAATATCAGCTTTATACTTTTTTCTTCCAATGTACATTCTAGCTAAAACCATCCGCACCTAAATCAGACTCATTAATTCATGAGTATCTTTACTATTAAACGTGGATCGGTGGTGTCCATACGTCCAAAAACCATGGTACGTCAAAAAGACCATGTTGCCTCGTTCGTGTGTTCCCGCACAAAAAACTGTGTAAGAAAACCGGCCAGAATTAATCCCGCACCAAGCGAAGAAAACCAGAATCCAGATGAACGACGCACACGATTCCTTTATCCGATTCCGACCCACCTCCCGTCCCGCATAAAAAAAACATGGAAGGAGGAAATCTGGCAGGCAACGAAACCAGGCAGCCGATCTCCACGTTTGGCACGTCGCCACCATGTTAGAATCCCTTCCAGATACGTCAATACTTCCTCCAGATATGCTTCAATCCAATTAATTGGGGTGTACAAAGGGCTAATAAAGGCTCCAGGAGAGACGTCCGGTGCCCCTGGCCAGCCGGCTACCGCACCAACATAATCCTTCCTACGTGATCACGCTGCTGCCGATGATATGCCGGATGCGTGCTATCGGCGGATCGCGTCCGGCAGGCCAACGCCGACGCGAACGCAGAGCATCACGATGTTCCCGATGACAACGATTTCAGCGGGAGAAACGCGCTGTCGCCGGAGCGTCCGAAGAGCTAGCCAGGGCGACAGCGACGCACACGCGGAGCAGAGAAACACGCGCGACCTGCTGAGGCCGCATGGATAGCAAGCGCGCAAGGTTTCCCTTGCAGATCGGCGTGGTTCATGAATTGATGGGCAAAAGTTGAGGTCTGCTCATGGGTTACTTTGGATTCTTCTTGTGCAAAAACTGACGATGAGCACTCTGAATCTTTGGTAGTAAATATCAGCGTGCGGCTACCTAATCGGCAATCTGTCATACAACTCCGTCGAAGTTCTCGGCAGTCAAGTTTCTCCTCTCATTAAATTACAAGTCATAACTGTATCGATGTATCAGATACTCAGATTGCTTATGTTTCATGCAATGCCTTTTTGCCGCAAGAAAATACTGTAGGCATGCCGTAGTCGTTGAGGATCTATCTGCAGTTCTTTGCGCGGCAACCTTTCTCCATCTACTGCAAATACCAGAAGAACAAAGCTGGTACGCATCACTAGAGTGGGATATGCAGTCATCGTAAGTCTTACTGCTGGAAAACAACTCCTAATTTTTGTCTTTTTGCTTTGTTGGCGGCAACTGAACAAAAGGAAAGGGATTTTCGTTTGTTGTTGTTTCAATGATTATGTCACATAAAAACAACACAAAAGAATTAGAATAAGCGCATGTTTGGAAAATTTCAGCGCAACTGCATCTACTACCATTTCTGAACTGGTGATTTGTTTCATCTTGGAAATCTACGTCAGGTACTCAGGTCATGGTATTTTCCATTTACGGTAATGTCTGCTAGGAATACTTGTACTTAGCCGCAACTACTTGGATATATACTACTGCAAAATACTGATGCCATGTAGTTTTTGTTTGTATTGGGATTGTTTTGCGTGCAACTGAATCTGATACTGGTGTACTCTTGGATTAACATGAGTATATCCCTCTTCTTAGGGAAAGTGTATCTCAACTTTATTTGTTCGTAAAAGCTAAACATTTTTTCCTTAAAATAACATTTTTGGAATCATTGGCTAAGGACATTTATTTTCGTTTTACCCATGTCAGTAACACACATATATTGAGCTCAACTCCAAGCTTTGATAATGGAAGGTTTTGATATTTTGTTCTAGGTAGGAATATTGCGAAGGGTGCAGAATGATCAGCATTGGGGATGGAGATGAAAACGCTTTAGATTTTGAAGCAACTTTGGTCGGGCAGCAGCAATGCGCGGGCACTTTGCTAGTATTATTGTCCGAATTGATCCCTGGAGAACATCCGTGCAGATCAGAATATATACACTTCATACCTCAGTACCTAACTCCATATGAACAGGACTTGCCCCACTGTTGTGGGGCAGCCTGATGGAGTGATGCTGCTCTCTCTCAGACACCGTATGAATGTGAAATGTCCAAAATCCAGGGACTTAAGGTCAGGCACGACAAAGTGCACCAGGATAAAGACAGGCACGGAACGAACTTAAAGTGCACTAAGATACCCACAGATCCGTACAAACGTGATGCATGCCCAAGGTCACACTAAGACCCAAGGTAAACACCATACATTCTGCTACAGCTGTACATACATGTCCTTCCATCAAGAGCGCTACTACCAGCATTTCCCCCTACTGGCATGTTCCAACCAACAGGCGACGACGAAATTGCAAGGCAGCCCAAAACGGAACACAGGCCACCTCCATCAGCAAACGCATCGCCGCACAGACCACAAAATGCTCCACTAGCAACGGTAACTACCACTAAAGCTAGCAGACTACATGGAACTATCAATCTGCCCACCACTGGACATCGTCGTCACTGGAGGCTCCAGATCCTTCACTCATCGGGAACCACTTCCATGTTCTGCTCATCGTACCTCACTGCGACCAGGAACTGTATGCTCACCTGCACAACCAGGAAACGACATTTTGAATGTGTATCCAGGCTGATCACCAAACCGATCGCCGAAGATGTCAAGTACACAGTGCAACTACTACCTCAGTTCCTTAAATTAAGATGTTTTGACAGTTCAAACTGAACTGCCAAAACATCTTATAATTGGGAACATAGCTGGGAACGGAGGGAGTACTTTGGTACAGATGGTTTACCTGCTTTGGGTCATACACAGCAAACTCATTGTACTCGAGCGGGCCGTCCTTGTTCCCTGAAGGTATCAGCTTGCCGCACGGCACCTTAACGTCATCCCTCCAGGTGAAGTGCTCCGACTCGTCTGTGGTCTTCCTCCCTACCCCCTTCACGCCAGTCTTCTTCTCTTCCAGAGATTTGACATCCTTAGTTTCCAAATCAGAAAGGCAGCATCAGCATCAAATAAGGAGCAACAGGTTTAAGATACACAGGAGTATGTGGTATACACTAGAGTAAGTACCTCTGACCCTGGTGTGCCTGTAATCTCCTTGATCTCTTCCCCCAGAGAAGCCACTGCCAAGACCAGGTACCCTTCTGGACGGTCGACTGCCGTGAAGCCATAACGAGCAGCTTCTGCTGCCGCATCCGAACAGACTATTGCTTTACCAAACTACATCAACAGCATACAAGTTTTCAGCACAATGCTCAGTGTATCAGCCAGCGGGAATCAATCAGGTAAAGTAACCAAAATATTACCATGTATCCAGGGACAGGTAGATGGCAAACAGCAGGGAGGAAACCTTTATGCAGATGCCTAAGCAAGTTTGAGCTTCTAGTTCCTGCGGAAGATAAGAGACTACTGCCAGTGAAACAGAGGTGGCAATATCAACAATACGTTAATTGTATCGTGCACTGACTGTCTAGAGGACTGAGTACAGATACATACCACACCAAAGAAGAACTTTGTTTGGTAATTTCTTCATTTCACTATAGGAAGGAAATGCACTGGACTCAACAGCATATATACGATCAACAGACACACCATAAACCTGCAACAGGTCGGAACTTGAGGCAGACCCATGGTTAATGAAAATTAAAAGCACAGTAACATGTCACCCTACCACATCATCAACCTTCACAGGTTCATATGTTTTCTGGAGATACTTGACAATCATCTTGTAATCCTCTGAATCTTCAGGAACACAGTTGATTGAACAACCGAGTTTCTTGTAGCATTCAGACAGTGGATCATCTAAGGTTGAGCCAGAAATATCTCCTATAAGATGAGAAGCAACATTTATATCACGTATCGTCTCGAAGCCAGATGCCACCTGCTTGTCACAAGTTGCAAGAACATCATCACAAGTAGGTCATCCAAAAGAAGATTATGTCAGATAAAAGTTAACGACCATACATTGTCAGCGATCTGTTCAAATCCCCTCATTGTATACGGACGAGTTGTGGGGAACAGGGTGAACCACTTGTTGCTTATTTCTATCCAGTATGCATCAGCAGCAGGGGGAGATTCCGGTGCCGGCTCCGCATCTCGGATCCACTGAAGTAGCACTTCCTCTCCTGCCAAATTCGATTAGTCCGTGATAGACTGCCAAGTATGGTAAAAAGAAGTATTCGAAGGGCAAACAAACCTCTCCTCAAATGGACATCTGTAAGCATCCCGATTGGAAGATCAGGCAGATCCTGAGCCATCTCTGTCAGTGCATACCTGTGACACAAGGTATCAGTTCTGATGATCTCCCAGCTAACAGAAGGCGCCTAAATCTTACGTGACTGAACGACTACATCCATTTCAATGATTTCCCAAGAATCACAGTCATGCGTTTTTTCAGTTATTTTACCAAAGACCACAATGCAGATAATTTTCCCATCAGAAATCTTAAGCAGCACTTTCAACTAGCAATGCAGAAGTAAAATTAGCTGATACCTGTATATTTCTTGGCTGCACAACTGCTTTATAAGAAAAGAGACGGCAGGGTCCAACTTGCAGTGTGCTGCTGCAGATCCCAACTGACGAAGTGCTGCACCTCCATGACGCACGTCAAATCCAATATCCTGCCAAGAGAAAATAAATATTTACAATAGCGTCCAGGGTTCTTCTAGAAAGGATGAAATAAAAAAGAAGCTGGAAAGTACCATGTCCAAAGGGTACATCTTCATACTTTTCTTCGCAAACTTCTTTTCTCTCTCCCATGGCTCAAACTCATTTCCAGTCTCCTCCTCAAATAGACGAACAAATTCCTTAACTGCATCATTGACGCGGCTACCAAAATCTTCAACACGTTCCTCTGCCATCTGGTCATGGCCAATTGGACCCTTCTTGTAGTAAAGGTGTAAGTGTTTTTCAGGTACCATGATCAGCTGCAGAATGCAAAAGCTGCATAGAAACGGTTTGTAAGCACTTGACTCGTCCCCGAGCATCAATAGATATGATAACACAAAAACATACTGGTTCATCTCGGATCCCAGATCGCACACCGAAAAGGCACAATTGTAGATGACGCCATCTTTCTCAAAGATACACCCACCATCTTTGTCCAGTTTAGAGTCCTTATGCACTGATCTTTTGCCAGCAAGTTTCAGCTGCTCAATTCAAGAGAAGTCGTTGAGAACCAAAAAGAAACTGCGATCATGAAAAAAAGCTCATGGCGAAGGCAATAACCTCTGCTGCCAAAGTCTCAATGGCCTCCTCGCTTGGATCAAGCTTGTTAAGTGGCAGTCCTTTGCCTTCTGGGACAACATCAGATACAATATCATAAGCATCCAAAGGCTGAGCTTCCTTCTTCTGGATGCTATCAACTATCCAGTTCTCACTAACAATAGGGGTACCACGCTCCCTGTGCATGCACAGTTCAATTCTCATATGGATACATCATCATAAAGCACATATAGGAAGACAAGACAGTGGGGAATAAGGGATTACAGTGCTTCAGCAAATCCTCCTGAGCCACCTCTATCTCTTTCGGCTGCAGAAGCGACTACGCATGTGACACCTGCGGAGGCAACAGTACCAGCATTAGGAGTGGCTTACCCTGCACTACCATATGTGCAACATTTCGTACATGATATAACAAACAAGATTATACTACGTGATACCCACCAAGCACAGAATTATTCACTTTTCCTCCATGCTTCAGAATCTGCTCCTTGAAGTAAGCCTGCAGTTTTTTAACCAACATATTCAGATCATGCAACACTTTTAGCCTAATATAGAAGCGAGCAACGTTCAAACACAATACGTGGGAGCGTGACATCCGCCCAGACAACGCAATCATCATTCCCGAGAAGATATGGGCATTCTCATCCATATCACGTTTTGGGTACCCCTTCCCTTCCTGTTGCTTCAGCCACTGCAAGGAAACAAATGAAATGCAAATTACATACCCCTCGTGAAGCTAGATGCAGCACTATTAAATACTCAAAAAGTGATATCATACCTTGTTTACGAAATCATTGCTAATGTTATCCGGGACCTTTATAGAACCACTTTTCCTTGGAGGTTTATTGGTGCTGAAAATGCAGCTTGCCCACTCACTGTATTTCCCTTTGCACTTGTATTTCCACCCTTTACACTCAAGCTGACCACTACATATTGGGCACTTCTCCAAAGGTCCATAAAATATCATATCCTCACTGAGGCCACAACGAGTTCGTCAGAAATTAGAAGAAAAATTAGTATATGACGAAGTAGTTGCGATTTTAGTATTAAAAGCTGTCATTCAGAATCTCAAATAGAAGATACCAGCTTGGAACAACGGCATCTTCTGATCCAGAAGCATCTTGCTCATTAGCTTCAAGGATCTTGCGCATGTCCTCAACAGAGAGGTGTTCCCTTATGGCCTTGCAGAAGTCTGTGAACTCTTTCGTGGCATTTTCCTTCCCATTTAGCTCAGATTCCTCACCTTTGAGCTTCTTGTTTTTTGCCGGAACCTCTGGCTCATCTGACTTGTTCTTGGAGGGCCCCTGCTGCCCCCCTTCCTGCTCTTTGTTTTCTGCCTTCTGCCTTTTGGGGGCAGCCTTCCCTTCTTCAGTCGCATGCGTTCGTGATCTTGTCTCGTGTACCTCCAAGGACAAAGACATTTCACAATTTGGTGAGCGGCATTAAGAATCCATCCGAAAACAATCAGAACTAAGCAATAGCAGAAGCCAGAATGTATTCAACAGCCAGATAAGCGACCCATCTTAGGGATGATCCTACATGGAGCAACAAAAAAAAGTAGCAACTTGATGCATGATGCATATATCAGAAAGGAAATAATTGATTGTTTCATCTCTCGAATAAAATATACAAAAATTGGTTCCAATAAAGGACACCAGTACATACAGTTTATACATATAAAATGACCAGATACTGTCATGACATTTACATCATTATAAATATACACGTCAGTTGCAAATAATGCTACTTTTTCACGGATAAAACTGAGAAATACGTCAGACCACACCACAGTCGCAATAGGTGAAACAAGAGACCATCAAGGCATCAAGATTCAAAAAACGATGGTAAACAGCTGAAATCTATCACTATGAAGATATTTCAGAATCAGAGCCAACGGAAAGTTAACTACTAAAAGACTGACAAAACTTTACATAGTAGTCAACAATAGGCAAACCATTCTTGGTGACATCAACCAAATTAAGCAAGACGTATCATCGTACTAGCTAAGCTCACTACTCCTAACTAAGTGCTTCTTGCAACAAAACGGCAAGAACTTATCCGTGTACTGCATTGATAACTTCCCAAACACGAACAACTAAGGATGAACGAAAAAGAGGCGACGAAATTACTGTGTTAGCAACATCAATAAGTAACATGATGACAATGTCAATCGCAGATTACAGGTATGGACCGGATAACCGGATGAGCTGAGGCAGGAGAGCAAGTACCATGGTGGCCGGATTACGAGGAGATGGAAGCAGCAAGAAGCATTAGGGTCCCGATCCATCCTTATCCCGGGACCTAAATAGGCGCCGAGGCGACCGCGGTAGAAGTGGGGAGTTTGGGTGTCACCGCCGCTGAGCTCCAGGTGTGCCCTCGCCTGCCTGCCCCCGCGACACGTCGCCTGCCGCCCGCTCTCATGCAGATGCTAGGTGCGTCGCGACTGGCGCTCTTCGGGGAGCGCACCAAGGAGGGGGAGATGTGGGGGAAAGGCACTCGGAGCTGTTGGATGCGGTGGGATGAAACAGCCGGCTGATCCAGTCTCCAGTTTTTCTATTAGATTGACATTGCTCCCAAAGCTTGAAAAGTGAAAAATGCCTCTATCTCTTCTTAAAATCATTTCCAACAGGACGATCAAAAACAACGACCTATTCATTCTGATTTAGTTTGTTTGGATGGCTCCGTGGATAGATTGTGGGTGGCGGTCCGGTTCACGAGGCGCCTAGCGGCCGACCCATTCGGTCCGGTATTGGTGATTGTATAGGAATTGCATACATTTTTGGAGATTTTATTTCTTAAATCAAATTGGTACAATAAACTAAAAAGTAATAATAACATATTACTCCCTCCGGTTCAAAAAAAAAAATGTCGGAGAGGCGATTTTGCAAACACACGCTTGAAGTTTATTTTTAGTCAACCCGCATTCCCCTAGGCACTCAACCAGAACACGCCCGTGGGTCATGCTCCTCGTTCTCCTCTGGGCTCTGGCCGCACTCTGCCGTGAGCCGCAGCCACCCCCGACCCCCTCTTCGATCCCGAACTCTCACTCTCAGATCCCAACCTCCTCTCACTCTCAGAACTCGACCCCCGGTGCGGCGCGCTGCTGCGGCCGGCGGGCTTCGGAGACCTACTGGCGATCGCGGATGGTGTACGGTGTCACGGCGGAGGACGACAAGGTCGCGAGATCTGCGAGCTGCTTCGGGCCTCCAACCCAGCCTCGTCAAGAAGATCTGCGAGCCAATCAAGCAGTTGATCTGTTGTTCATTTGATTAATTTAGAAGGTGTTTGCTGTAAAACGTAATTATACTATGTCTTCTGATAGTTTTTTTGGATCGGAAGGAGTAGAAGATTTCATCTTCATCTTGCCCTGTCCTAGTCATCCTCGTCGGTGTGGTAGTGGCGGCGGCACATGGTCACGTCGAAGATCTTGACGGTGGGCATGTGATGGCCATCGTATTTGAAGACGGCAAAGTGCCTGACTTCAATGGCGTGTGCACGGGCGAACCGCCTCCAGCCGGTGTGAAGGTACATTTGACCTTGACTGTCGAACAACACCTCCACGGATCACAGGCCGGTCGCATCGCCAGCCACACGCGGTACGATGTCCTCGGGATCTTTCCCATCGACTACCGACGCGAACTTCTACGCCTGCACCAGTCCAGGCCCACGTGGATAGTGACGCCGAACTCAAAACCAGAGAGTCGGCGGCGATGGGCTCGTGCAACGATGGTGGCGATGGTGACGGGGCGATGGCGGTTGACTCTAGCCTCTCCCACAATGCCTTGCTCGGCGACCTCGGCCTCGGTCATGACCAGGGCCCGGTGCCCGTCCTAGACGCCCTCCCCTGGAGCCTATGCCGCTAGTGGTGGTGGTGGAGGGGGAATGGAAGTAGACGAGGATGCGGAAGAAAATGGCTACCGTTGGCTTGCTTAAAAAGGCCAAGACATTGGATGCCGGCTTGGAGGCTGAAACACCGGCATTGATGAAGGCAGGCGGCTATCCCAGAAGTCGGGTAGCGTGGCCAGAGGAGGAGCGTAGATGTCGGGGCGACGCAAGCAGCTTTGGAGTCAGCCTTATATACTGATGGCTAGAGGAAGAAAGTCATTAGGCCCCTGCCATGCGGGCCCTCGGTCCACGTGGGCGGACACGGGAGGACAGGCACGTGTCCGCGCATACGCATCGGCTAGCCAAATTTGATGGACCGATGGGCCGCGTTGGATGAGTCGGTTCGTTTGGATCGCCCCAATGGAGCGTGCGCGGCCGAACTGCATATACTGTTTCGGACGGGCCGAGGTCGTCCCACTGAAGATGCCCTAACCTCGTAAACAAGAGTTAATTTTGATAAGTCTGTATTTCCATGCCCAACTATTTTCACTTCTCAGTTTTGTCCAAAGGTTTTTATAAACATATATGTTCATAAATATATAAATATGCATATACATTCATCTATATAATGCACGCATGCATTTTAATGAGCATTTATGGAAGACTGAGTTTGAGAACGATAGAGAGTAAATTATATATTTGTGTGGGCTAGGAGTTTTGTTGAACGGCTTAATTTTTCTCACTTTTTCCCTCCACCTAAGCCTCGTGAATTATTCATGGACGACTTTTGTGTCTATGAAACTTCATTTAACCATTGTTTGCGTAATTTGCATAAGGTTTTGCAGAGGTGCAAAGACGCAAATCTAGTTTTTAACTTGGAAAATGCCACTTCATGATTTAAGACGGGATAGTGCTTGGTCATGAGATCTCGGGAAAAGGAAAAGAAGTTGACAAATCAAAAGTGGGAGCTATAGAGAAAATACGGCCTCCACAAGATATTAAAGGTATAAGAAGTTTTCTTCGTCATGCCGGATTTTACAGCAGGTTTATTAGAAACTTTTCCAAAATAGCAAGACCTCTAACCAATTTGTTACAAAAGAATGTTCGTTTTAAGTTTGAGGAAAATTGTCTTATTGCTTTCAACATTCTTAAAATAGCTCTTTGCGGTGACCTAGCATACCACTGCATGTTGTAGTATACAAGTCGTTGATATGATCTTCATGAAGGGACTTCTTCACAAATATCACATCCCTCAGATTGGTACAACAGAAACATTGCAGGTCATAACACTCCAGATAATATTACAAACATGGTCTTAACAAGTTGGTATTCTCACATGTCCGATGAGAACACCCTACGATAATACTAAAGTACTCTTACAACTTAACTTAAGAAACATAATGAGCTCAGCAACTTATTTAAGTATACCACTATGTTGCTCAGCTCTGATATAACTAAGGTGAGACTCTATTCCTCCGCTTCGGTGTTGTCAACTCCGTAAACTATCCCATAGTTCACGCCATCTACTCCTCCTGATAGGTCGGTCTCTTCGTAGACCAACTCGTAGTCCCCTTCCGGTGCTCCGGTGCAGGCCTCCTCTTCATTGTCACAGTCTAGCAATGGTGTCAAAAGAAAGTGAGTACAGAGGTACTCAACAAGTTCAAAAGAGAAAAGGTGTTTGATGCACTAGCTACGGCCATTGATCAGAAAATCTCAGGTCAATGCATGGTTCGCAAACATTTCTTCAAAAGGTTTATTTTATTATGAAAACTATGCCCGCCAGTCTTCACAGGTTGACCAGAACTTCACGGAGTTCCTTTTCTGTCGCGTTCGTAGTTCCCTTCCCGGAACTGGGAGTGACAAGCCACAATTTGGTACACTCTGCAGAGTTGCGTTACTTTTCCCATAAGAGAACTTATCCTTGTTGCCAATCGGGCGTACTTTCCCGTCCACACTTCCTGGTGTGAGGCCCGGCATAAGAACCAAGCCAATCACTGCCTTCTCCGCGACCCCGTAGACCCACCCTTTTGTAAGTCTGTCCTTTATCTATAGGTAGACTGACCCAGTCATTTGTTCTCACCTATACCATTAAGGTAGACTGTTCCGAACAATTCTTATGCCCTGTCCTATACACTATAGATAGACTAACCCGGACCACTCTTACAATCCATCATAGACTTTTAATAAGTCTGCCCTCACCTATATCGATTGGTAGACTATTCCGGACCACCGTCCTCACCTTTACGAATGGATAGACTGATACAGGCAACCCTTATTACTAGTTTGTTGATATGCGAGAGGGAAAAAATACAGCTGACTTCCCCAGAGCCATTATAGATCTCATGGTTAACGCGAAATGTACGGTGCTAGAATCACTAGACGGCACTGGTGATTAGTCCTAGATGAATAGAACCCTTGCAATGGAACCTCCACCATAAACACATACCATGGTTCCATTGCCAACCACATAGTTATATTCATAATTGGAAAAGTAACATTTTAATTTCAATGGAGAAATGATAAGTATATAGCTTTGCAAGTAAATTGATAGAAAGTAATCAAGATGGCATGAGCAAGAGTGAACTTGTCTGGTGACTGCGAGATAATGCAGTTGCATGGTTTGGATGGAACCTGGACCTTGGGTTATGTAAAGAAACATCATTGTCCGGTAAGGACAATGTTATAAAATCCAAATGATGCATGAATGGGTGCATTATTTTATGTTGAATCCCTTTTCCCCGAAGTACTTATTAATTTTAAATGGTTTATATTTTATTGGAATATTTATGCCTTTGGCAGTAATTTATAATCCTTTTATTTTATTTTCTTGTAAAAGAAAAGGTTTAGGTTAATAGAATTTTCATTTGGAAAATATTTCCCTTGAATGAAAAGGTTTCGAATAATAGAATATTTCTATTTTTTGAAATATTGACTTTTGAAAATATTAAAGTTATTTGGAATTTTCCTTGATTTTATATATCCAAGGAAAATTGTAAATTTGAATTTTTCACTTTAAAATTCACATCAAAATTCCTAAATTTGAACTCTCCTTATTTATTACACTTCATATTTTATTTTGGTTAAGGAATATTTTCTACGAATTATTCATATTTTTCTTGAATTTTTGGAGTTGGTTTGGATTTATTTGCAATTTTTATAGTGTAGGTTTTAAATTCAAATTTGAATTGAATTGAAAACTTAAGTGAAATGACCAAAATATCCACTGGGTACCACTGGGTACCACTGGTCAGTCCAACTGGGTTGGACCGGACCAGCTCGGCCCGAAATGACCGTGTCGGCCCATTCCACTCCATCTCGCTCGCGTCTAACCCTAACCCTAACCGCTCTGGCGATTCGGTAGCGATGAAGCCGCCGCCACCGTCGCCTCCATGCTCCGGCTCACTCCGACCACCCCCGTCCATGCCACCGCACTACTAGGAAAAAGCCTATAGGTGGAAAAAGTGTTGCCGGCGCACCCTGATGGCGTGTATTTCACACGTTCGTTGGGCAACCCCAAGAGGAAGGTATGATGCGCACAGCAGCAAGTTTTCCCTCAGAAAGAAACCAAGGTTTATCGAACCAGGAGGAGCCAAGAAGCACGTTGAAGGTTGATGGCGGCGGGATGTAGTGCGGCGCAACACCGGGGATTCCGGCGCCAACGTGGAACCTGCACAACACAACCAAAGTACTTTGCCCCAACGAAACAATGAGGTTGTCAATCTCACCGGCTTGTCTGTAACAAAGGATTAACCGTATTGCGTGGAAGATGATTGTTTGCGAGAGAAAATAGTAAAAACAAGTATTGCGACAGATTTGTATTTCAGTATTAAAAGAATGGACCGGGGTCCACAGGTTCACTAGAGGTGTCTCTCCCATAAGATAAAAGCATGTTGGGTGAACAAATTACGGTCGGGCAATTGACAAATAGAGAGGGCATAACAATGCACATACATGTCATGATAAGTATAGTGAGATTTAATTGGGCATTACGACAAAGTACATAGACCGCCATCCAAGCTGCATCTATGCCTAAAAAGTCCACCTTCGGGTTATCGTCCGAACCCCTTCCCAGTATTAAGTTGCAAAGCAACGGACAATTGCATTAAGTATGGTGCGTAATGTAATCAATAACTACATCCTCGGACATAGCATCAATGTTTTATCCCTAGTGGCAACAGCACAACACAACCTTAGAACTTTCTGTCACTGTCCCAGGTGTCAATGCAGGCATGAACCCACTATCGAGCATAAATTGTTGGGGGGATGACCCCCGGTATGCCAAAGGCATGCCAAACCGGATGGTTTGAGCCATCAAGATACCGGTTTAATGTTCGTACCGGAGCTTAAAGGTAAGAACTTAGCTAAGTGAAGCTAAGCCGGTATCCCCATGAGGGGTATACCGGAATCAGGTAAGAAGATACCGGATCTCCGGAAGGACGAGCAGGTCGGCAGGACTGGTCAAAGATTCTCTCCAGAGCTACAAGACAAAGATGAGCTAAGCAAAGTAACTTTAGATGAAGGGCTGACGATAAAGGGAAGGATGACGGTCAAAGAAGCGGGAGGACGTCGGCGTCTACGATTAAAGAGG
>NC_061509.1:126419229-126643809 GCF_022539505.1 Lolium rigidum | reverse complement strand
GACAGCGAGGACGACGATGACGACGAGGAAGAAGACGAGGAGGAGGAAGACGATTCCTCCGCCTCCATCGGGTATCCTCCAACGAAACGCTTCCGCGGGCTGGGCGGATAGCGAGGACGATGATGATGATGAGGAGGAGGAGGAGGCTCCGGCCGGGCGGCTGGGGCGGTGACGACGAGGAGCTCCCTCGGGAGCGGCGCCGACGACCTTGACGACGCGGCGACGATGAGGACAGCGACGACTAGTAGAATAGGACTAGTAGTAGCGAGTGCACTAGGCACCGGATCCCTCTTTTGAGAGCCATCGGCTCTTCTTGTAAAGCTGCTCCTTTGAATTAATGAGAACTGTTCTTCCAATTTCTCCTTTCATTAATCCAATCTCCATCCCTCCGCTCGCCACACCAAGACCGATACTGACGAATCGGGTCATTATTGATTTTCTCAATCGCGGCGCTTTGCAGCCCCGCAGCCGATGACTACTCATCGGCTAATTTGAGGAACTAATCCCCCCTCTTTCTCGCAGCACCAGACGGTCAAACCACGTACCGACGACGGCTTTTCCTTCCCGTTTCTCCCTAAGACGATCATGCCAAAATAACAACCGAGCAACTCCCATCGGCTTTCAGGACGAGGCATTCATGGCCCGTTGCCCCCGAGTCTCAGCCAAGGCAAAAACAGAGACGAGGATACGCCAAATAGCTGCCTGGACCTGGTCTTGATCATGTCTGAGGGAGCTTCTTACGCAGAGCCAGCCGATTCGAACACAAATCGGCTTCTCAAAGCAGAGAGCCTCCAAGGCGAGCTGCCCCCCGAGCTTCCTTAGTTCTTGCAGGCCAGATAGGCTCCTTCCCTATGGTGGACCTGATGCAATCCACCCTTGACCTGATCCGCACGCCCATGCTGCTCCCGACATTATTCCTGAAGAGAGGACCTCGAGATGAAGGTGTTTCCTCTTGAGTCGATGGCCATGCATCGGCTTTCATGTCCTTAAGTCGATGCCTGCTGCATCGGCTATTTTCGAAAATTTTCGAATTTTTTTTTTTTATTACGGCCGACCTGTGCATCGGCCCCCATATTTCAATCCCCGTCAACAAAAGATGAGATGCTTCTGTTGTATACCCTCATATTTCCATATACCTGGGTGCCCCCCCGAGCCGATTCTGTCAAGAAAATTGATGGTATCGGCTCCGTTGGATAACATGTTGAACCCGAGCGAGAGAGGTAGGTGAGGATAATTTTGGCCGATTGCTGGAATCGGCCTCCACGTTGCTTGTTCGTTGCAGGTTTTGTAAGTTCCCTTCGTAAATTTTTGGGGCCGATCACAAGGATCAGCCTCTATCTGGTTTGCCCATTGGTTTGGTCTTGCTACTTGGTCAAGCTGGATGAAACCAACCCAACCTCTGACTTGATGCGCCTGCTGTCGCCCACCTTGTGTGCTCCGTAGAGTCGTGGAGCGCTACGCTCTGTCGGCAAGACGAGTACCATGTTTGTGCCAGCCGATGTCTCATCATCGGCTTTCCTCTGTTTAGGGCGCCACTCCATTTTCCGTGGACGACCCTCTTCATCCGAGGTTCGCTGAACCTTTGCGGCCAGATCGGGCCGTGCCTTTCTTAGCGTATGCAGGTACAACCTTTCGGCTTCCTCCAGGCCGCGCAATCGCTGAACCCCGCGCTTCGGGAACGGCTGAGTCCGTCAAGGCACCACCTTGGCCGGTGGTACCTGTCTTCTTCCACTTCTCCCTCGTCTTCTGAATCTTCAAGATCTGCCCAACGAGGTGACTCAGCGCGTTTGCTTTGTGGTGGGAGAGGCCCTAAGCGCTCGAACACAGACACGTTGGCTGCCTCCTTCTTTTTCTGATTGCATTCTGGGCAATTGCCGATTGTGGGCAATCGGCTCATTCCTGAATCCCAGCAGTGTCTGAAGAAAGGGCAGTCCCAATGCCTGGCGTTGTCGTCTTGCTCCCTTGATGCTTCCGTGGCATAGCGCTCATGCTCCTCCTCATCGTGATCCTGCCGACGATATCTTCTGGCTTCTCTAGCCAAACGATCTTCTCTGTAATAGGGTTGCCGGCGTTGACCATATTGATTAACATATTTGTTGAGGAGGTGATCAGAGAGGGGTCGCTGATATCTTATATTCTTCACCTCTCCCTCCGTGACATAGCGCTTGCCATCATGACGGAGCCGATCGCATGGAGCGGCCTCATCTGTATCCTTGCTGTGAGAGCAGCTGCCCTCATCTCCATCTTTGCCGAGTGGTTTCCGGGCCCTACCATATTGATGCTCGAACGAGGGGCCTGGGCTGGCAACCTTCAGGGTAGGTGATTCCTACCATGTTAACGGCGGGGAAGGGTTGGGTGTCGACCTTCATGGCGTACTGGTTGAAAATTAGTCGCCCCTTCTCTATCGCCGCTTGGATGTGCTGACGCCACACCCGGCAGTCGTTGGTGGCATGGGAAAGCGAGTTGTGGAATTTGCAGTACGGCTTTCCGTTTAGCTCTTTCGCCGTGGGGAACTTGAGACCTTCGGGAACCGTCAACTGTTTCTCCTTGAGCGGGAGGTCGAAGATTTGTTCAGTCTTGGTCACGTCAAAATCAAATCCCCCGGGCGGCCCCGGCGGCTTTACCCATTTGCAGGCCACGGGGTTCCTCCTCGCGTCCACTCAGCCCATTGCTATCTCTTGGCCTCCCGCGGGCACTTCATCCTCCTCCGTATCGACCATGACTACTGCACGTTTGAACTTGTCTTGGTACGAGTCGGGGTGGCGCTGTTCATATGCTGATAGTTTCGAACCATGTGCGCCGGTGAGGGATAATCTGCTTGTGAGGCCATGTCCTTGAGCTGTGTTGCAAGTCCACGCTACCGCCAACTCGATCGCTTCCTTTTCGGTTATACGAACCGAATAACATCGGTTCCTAAGATTCCTGAAGCGTCTGGATGTATCTCGTCACCGTTTCCCGCGCTTCTGACGTAGTTGTGCTAGATCGGCAATGCCAGACTCGGAAGCTTCTGTATGGTATTGCATATGGAACTGTTCTTCCAATTGCTTCCAAGACTGGATGGAGTTCGCTGGTAGAGAGGTGTACCATCCAAAAGCCGATCCCGTGAGGGACTGTGAAAAGAGCCTCACGCGTAGCTGATCCGACACTGAAGCCGGTCCTAGTTGAGCCAAATATCGGGCCGACGTGCTCGATGGAGCTGGAGCCATCTGATCCACCGAATTTGGAGAAGTCGGGGAGCCGATATTTTGGTGGCAGCGGGATCATCTCGTAATCGTCCGGGTACGGCTTGGAATAGCCGACCGCCCTTCTTTTCGGCATCATGCCGAACTGGTCTCTCAGTATGGTACCGATCTGATCCGCTGTGCTGGCCGTAGGAGTTGCACTCTGAAGATTCGCCGGGGTGGCGTACTTGGCCTGCCACGTTTGCTTTTCCAGCTCTGAGCCAGCTGCAGGAGCTGGGCTCGGGAGTTTCGTCGGTGTGGCGTATTTAGTCAGCCACGTCTGCTCTGCCGCCGACGTTCCTCCCGTCTTCGCCGGAGTCCCCGATGTTGTGGCCTGGTTTGTGAGTGCCCGATCACCACAATCCGGCACATACATGCATGCGTGCCCATGAGGGATCTCCTTAGGCGCCTCCATTAAGAACCGGTAGTCACCGGGGTCGCCACCAATTCCGTAGACGAGGAATGCCGGTGTAGTCGGCACTTCAGCAGAGTGCTGCCAACGCAAATGGCAGCGGTGGACGGGACTGGAGTGGCAATTCTCCTTGATGCGTCCCGAGAGCTGGTCCTGACGGCGAGTACTGGTGGCTCATGATCTCCTGGATCACGCGCAGAGCGACACGCTCCAGCACGTTAACCAAGTTCTCAGAGTGGCGGTGTAGCGAGTGAGCCACCAGGTAGTTGATCTCCTGCCGCGGACCCACGGTGCGTTCCTCCGACGGGGAAGAAAGGTCTATCCCATCGAGTGCACCTTCCGGTGAGAACCCCTTCCATCCGATGCCACCGAACGGGTTCTTCGAAAGAGCCGATGAGGTCGGCTTCGAGGGTAGCCTTGATCTCATTGTATTGCTTCTTGAGGTCGTCGGGCGGATCCTCGTAGGTGACTGGCGTGCCGTCCGCCATCTCGGATGTAGATGGCGATGTGGTTGATGTAGATGATTGTCCCACCGGGCGTGCCGAGAATGTGTTGACTGCCAAAACCCACCGGCGGGCAGCGGCCTTGTCAACACCGTAGAGCCGGGGGAGCCTAGAGCTGCGGCTGGCCGAGACCCCTCCGAGCGACGGCCCGCAATGCTCTTCTGGTCACACGCGGCGTTGCGAAGTGCAAGGGCGTGCCACCCGACCTATACCCGGTCGGGAAGGTGATGAGATTGCCTCGCTTAGTTTCCTGCAGGGCATACATGTAAACGTTAAATACGAGCCTCGATCGGCTCTCGGGTTATCTGTGAATCGGCTCAAAGAGCCGATCCACCCATGATCCGTACGGGGTGTACGAATACTTGGTGGTCCTGCTTGATCAAGATGAAGCTAATGAGATCTACGACGATTTAGGGTTTTCACCACATAATCGGATCATCCTACTCCGAGGTTGGGCCGGATGGCCACGCACGGTGCTCGTAAGCCGATCCTAAACAAGGCCGGAAAACCAACATGAAGTTGATCCTAGGAACATCCCGTTTAGGACTTGCGAACGCCACCCTACGTGCCACAGGATCCTCCCCCCCTTTGTAAGGCCAAACTATTGCAGATATTAAACTAATCCTTGTAGAACAAGGAGCAATCGTAACGGATCAGATCTACTAAATAATGATCAAGCGGGGTGCCGCCCCCACACCCGGGATAGGCGTGAGGACGGCTAGATATGCAAGGGTTGCACTACGTAAGCATGCTTAAACGAAGAACAATGCTAACCCTAACACATCTAATGATAACTACGTTGCTCGCCATCAAAAGCGCTTCGATACGAGCAACGCATGAACAACGTGGGGCTTGTGCTTGCCTAGATCGCAAGATGCGATCTAGGCGACATGTCGCTTACCCGATAGAAACCCTCGAGACGAAGGAGTTGGCGATGCGCCGAGATTGGTTTGTTTTTGGGGTTGAACGTGAGTTGTTGTTTATTCCATAAACCCTAGGTACATATTTATAGTCCAGGGGACTTTCTAATGAGGGCGTGCACTAAACCGTGCACGAGTAAGATTCTATCTCTAAAAATAATAAACTACTAAATAAAGATACACGGGCAATTCAGCCCAAAACCTTTCGTGCCAGGCCGCTTTAGAAATCTTCCATGTAATCTTCCAAGCCCGGCCCACCTCTGGATTTGTTTAAAATCTGGTGATAACAGAGGGCTAATCGGTCGGCACGGATAAATAATGAGAAATCTGGTGGGAATTTAATGCTATTGCAGTTTCCGAGGAGGTGATGCTAAAGCTGTCAAATTGTGCAGAGAAGCTGAAAAGACAGGGCATCATGATGGAGAATACTGCGGCAGTTCTGCTCTGCAACGACATGACCCTTCGAAGGAAAAAAAACAGAGTGGTTTTGGAATTATCATTGCCAAAACCAGGGGGGCATGTGTTATCACCAGATTTTGGCTAAATCAGGAGGTGGGCCGCGATCAAGATGGGCTTGGAAGATTACACGTGGAAGATCTCTGAAGCGGCCTTGCTCGGTGAATTTGGGCTAGATTGCCCATGTATCTTTAATTACAATAGATTGTATCTAGATTAAAAGTTAGAGTTTATCTCGTGCACGGTTTAGTGCACGCCCACATTAGAAAGTCCACTGGACTATAAATATGTATCTAGGGTTTATGGAATAAACAACAACCAACGTTCAACCACAAACAAATCTCGGCGCATCGCCAACTCCTTCGTCTCGAGGGTTTCTACCGGTAAGCACCATGCTGCCTAGATCGTATCTTGCGATCTAGGCAGACAAGCCTGCCCACGTTGTTCATGCGTTGCTCGTATCGAAGCCTTTTTGATGGCGAGCAACGTAGTTATCTTAGATGTGTTAGGGTTAGCATTGTTCTTCGAATTACATGCTTTCGTTATGCGACCCTTGCACGTCTAGCCGCCCTTACACCTATCTTAGGTGTAGGGGCGGCACCCCGCTTGATCATTATTTAGTAGATTCGATCCGTTACGGTTGCTCCTTGTTCCATCAAGGATTAGTTTAATATCCGCAATAGTTAGGCCTTACAAAGGGTTGGAGGATCCAGCGGCGTGTAGGGTGGCGTTTGCTAGCCCTAGAAAGGATGTTCCGGGGATCAACCTCGTGTTGGTTTTTAGGCCCTGTCTAGGATCGGCTTACGGTCACCGTGCGCGAGCGCGAGGCCCAATCGTGAGTAGGATGATCCGATTATGCGGTGAAAACCCTAAATCGTCGTAGATCTTATCGGCTTTATCTTGATCAAGCAGGACCACCATATATTCGGACACCGTGTCCGAATCATGGGTGGATCGGCTCTTTGAGCCGATTCACAGGATAACTCGAGAGCCGATCGAGGCTCGTATTTAACGTTTACGTGTGTGCCCCGCAGAAACTAAGCGAGGCATCATCCACACCTTCCCGACCAGGTATAGGTCAGTGGCACGCCCTTGTGATAAACATCGGACGTGCGACCGGGGAGGCTTTGCGGGCCGTCGCTCTGAGGGACTGGGGCCAGCCGCAGCCCTAGTTGTTCCCGGCTCTACCGTGTTGACCATCTCTGCCCGCCAGGGGGTTTCTGACGTCAACAGAAACTAACCGGGGAACTTTTCACGGACCCGAAGGTCGTAACCGACATAATTTGGTTCACGAACGACAAGAAGGTCCTGGCGTTGGAGAAAAAACTGGTAAGCAATTTACCGGTTTAATTAGATCAAGTATCGTTCATATAATAGTAGCAACATTTCTAAATGGTTCGCGTTTCTTCCGCAGGAAGAAGAAAGACAAAGACTTTCTCAATGTGACGAAGGCTCCTCCTCCCGAGCGTCGACGGGCAGGGGTAGCTCGGGACAAGCCTCTCGTACGGGCGCTAAACATCGTTAATGAGCATTCACCGACGAGAAGGCCGCATAGAGGCCGTGTGGCTGGCGCCGGTACAGGGCTACAAGCATGGTCACTACGGCTTGTCGTCTGTGGCCGATAAAAATGCGCGCAAAGTGAGAGGAAGCAGCGGGAGGCGGAGGAAATGAGGGAGTCAATCCTAGCCCAAGTCCAAGCTGGTTTGGTACCGCAACCGGTACCGCAACTCAAAGCTACACTCGTACCCGAAGTCAAAGCTGAAGTCGCCGCTTCGGTCCAAGCAGATTTCGACGCTCTACACGCGTGGTATGAGGGTGGCAAACAAGCCCCCCCCCCCGAAAATGCAAGTGGTTAGCTTCGACGGCAGCAACTCGATGGCGCCGCCGTCCGCCGGCAATGACAATGTTATAATGGAGACTCCTCCGGCCGCCGGCAATGTCGCTGGTGCTAGGGATTCACCGTCCATGCCGGGTAGCAGCCCCTCCGTCACTTGCACGCCCGCCGCCGCATGTGCCGGCCCGTCGACATTAGCCGAGCTCAACGCCCTCACGGTAATTAACTAATGTGTACATCAAGTTAATATATTAGTTTCGTCATCCTTGCCCTCTCTCTAACGCCATACACATGTTCTCGCAGGCGCTCTCAACGCCATGCACCTTCCCGATGAGAGTAAACGACGAACTCAAAGACGTCGCGAGGGGTCCATCCTTCGGCCCCCGGATAAGAAGTGGCACACACGAGATATGGAGGATGACGTTTACCGTGTTGAAGTGGATCGGGCGTTACCGGGCTATGAGGATTTGTTTCCTCCTAATCAACCGCATGGTGCCGATGACGATAGCCCGTTGAATCTGGCCTCACTGAAGGGTTGGGTACTGCTATGGCCAAAGACCCTAATTAGGATCAACACCTACTCGGGGTCGACGACAAGCAAAGACAAGCACCTTGCGGCGCCACAGGTCAGCGTCCCTCCACGACGGCCGGCGGCGCCGGTGGTCATCGCCCCACCACAACGGCCAGCCGCGCCGCAGGTCGCGCCCCACCACAACGGCCGCCTGCGCCGGTGGTCGGCCGCCCCACCACAACAGCCGGCGGCGCCGGAGGCCGAGGAATACGAACGTGACGACTTCCAATGGGATATTCCTACGTCTTCACAAGTTGTCCATGAGGATGCGCCGGCCTCGAAATATGTGTGCTCCAAGAAGCTGTTCGATTCTCAAGAAACGGCTGAGGAGGAAAATCCTGAGGTGGTCGCCACCGCCGCCGTTAAAAAGATGCTGAGCCCAAACACACTCTGTGCTACGGCCACTACGGCGATGGATGGTCCAGCACTACAACCCAAGAAGAGGAAGAGGCCGGCTAAGAAGGACGCCAAAGACAAGGCGGCCAAATCCAAGGACAAGGTCCCACTCCTTGACAAGTTGCCAAACAATTGGCGACCTATCCATCACTTGGGTGAACCGATGCTGCCGGAGCATGTCATCAACAGACTCACCCCGGATATGGCGAGCTTGGATAACCAAGTCCTCTATTTGGAGAAGCAGCTTCTCGAATCAAAAGATCCTAGTTTCCCTCTCTTCGTGGCGAAGGTGCCAACTGGCATGAACTTCGTCGAGAAGTACCCCGCGGACTTGTGTTTCATCCGGTTCAATGACATCTTCAGCATCTTTCGCATGCAAATGCTCCACTTTAGTGTGGTTCGCCTAGTTGCTCTTAGCTTGTCTTCCCAAATCGTTAAGGAGGGGACGCCGACCATCGCGATAATGGAACCCTTCTATATGCGGGAGAGCATCATCTGCAACCCTGGGGATCGGGCGATTGCCACCCGGCAGGTCGAGGATTTCATGTTGGCGAACATTAAGAAGGGCGCCATTCTCATCCCTTACTTCCCCGAGTAAGTAATCACTCGCTAGTCCCCATCACCATTCTATCCTATATCTCCATTTGCATTTCCAAAGGTTAATCCGTGTGTTTTCCGCAGAGACAAGTTCTGCACCCTCATCGTCGTGCACCCGCAACACTCGCATGCAGTCTATCTTGACTCGGGTAGGGACAAGAAGAAAGACTACTCCCACATCAAGGCCCTTCTCAATGATGCTCTCACCGGCTTCGCCAACAAGGCAGGCCCCCTCAAAGTAGAGAGGAAATCCCGAGGAGGCTTGGTCTTAACCCACACAACCAACTTCCCCTGCCTCAGGCAGTCGAAGGAAGACAATGGGATGGACGCGTAGTACGCCATCCTTCAGATGCAGGAGTACATAAAGTACACAGATGACATGTTGCTGCCAGAGAGTCTCAGAAACAGGTTTGCAAACATGGCGGATGCCCCTGATAGAGAGATTAGAAAGAACTGGGGTCGCATCCAGCAGTTCATTTGCACGGTAATCGTGTAGGATGTCAACACTAGGTCTGGCGAGTTCTTCTACGGCTACGGTCTACCACCTAATGACGAGATAGAACTCCGCTTGGAGATGTCGCGTGATGAGAGGCCGTTCAACACGCTTGAGGGCTGCCGTCCATCCCCCCCTAGGCGTACAACCTGATCCTACGACGGGAACACTACTGCTAAAGCTTGAACGATATGTCTTTGAACTTTCGTATTGTAATAATTGCTACGTATTCCCATAGAATCGACTTGTTGCTTTTATTTAGTTGTATGGATGTGCATGTGAACATGTGTCTATAGTTTCATTTACTTTGCTATATATTTCAAGATTATGGCGTAGATACCTTAATAATTATTTGCATTTACTCGACCCCTACTTGCCTCGTATTTGGAGTTCGCCGATGATTAGAATGTTCGGTCACTCGTACACTCGGGGGTGGAGCCGGTGAGCCTTGGTGCGATGGCCACAAGTATCAATCTATTGTGCATCCTACCTAGCCTCACCGACTCCATCCCCGGATGTTAATATGTGTTTCGACCGACAAAGTATGAGGCACGCTATTTAATTCGTACTACTTGTCTTTTATTTGAGTTCGCACTTCTTAATTGCATTGGCCGATGATTAAAATGTTTGGTCACTTGTACACTCCGGGGTGGGGCCAGTGAGGCTTGGTGTGATGGCCACAAATATCAATCTATTGTGCATCCTACCTAGCCTCGCTGACCCCATCCCTGTATGTTATTATTTATTTCGACCAACTAAGTATGAGGCACATGCTATTTATTTCATACTACTTGTCTCTTATTTGAGTTGGCACTTGTTCATTGCATTGGTACTAACGTTTTACTTGTCTTGTGCATGGAGATTCCGACGACATATGTCGTGTACAAGGGGAGGGTTCCTGGAGTCTACGACGACTAGGAGGACTGTCGGAGACAGGTGCACCGTTTCAGCGGCAACAGCTACAAGGGATACCCTACTAGGGTGGAGGCGGAAGGAAGATACGCCCGTTATCTAGCGGGAGAGATGAGGGACATGAGGAGGAAACGGATGAAGACCATGGCCTTCGTGATGATGGTCATCGTGACCATGTTGGTCATGTTCTATGTGATTGTAGTTTAGGTTAGGAGCTACATTGTGAGGTGTATAACGACACTTGCGACGACTATGTACCGAGACTTCTAACTTTGTGAAACTTCGTCTTTCGGTGTTGCATATGCACATGTGTTGTATTGATACAGAAATGAGACTTGGCTCTCTATGTGCTTCTCATATTGCATGTACTGGTCTATAAATATGAACTGTGTTGTAAATATATACTGCTGTATAAATATGCAAATATGAATTGTAATATGCTGGAAAAAGTGCAAAAATTGAATTTTCAAATATTACGCCGGCGCACCTCAATGCCCTTCTCGCCGGCGCACATGGCACGCGCCGGTCGTCGGCGAGCGATCTGCCGGCGCAGCGGCACGTGCGCCGGTGGAACAAGCCTTTTGCCGGCGAAGCTGGGCTGGTGCGCCGGCAGTAACTGACCAACCGCCGGCGCACATGGTGGTGCGCCGGCAGTGACCAGTTATCACCGGCCCGTCCGCACCGGCGGGCTAAGGTGCGCCGGCAGTAGCCATATTTGGTGCGCCGGCAGTAGCTGTTTTCCTTGTAGTGCCGGTCGCGTTCGAACCGCCGCGCGATGATCTATCGTTTGGTCCGCGTGGAATCATCGACTCCTTCCTCCTCCAGATCGCCACCATGCCGGATCTGGAGACGAATCGCCTCCGGCGATTGGCTATCTCCGGCGAGCTGCGGTCGCCACCGTCGACGCCACCAAGTGCCTGGGACTGACCTAACGCGGGTGATGCAGTGGCATCGCCTGTGCCGTCGTCCCCAGGGTGCTATGTTGTTTGTGGAGTTCGTCGGCGTAACGTCGGCGTCCTCCGTGGACTTGCAGCTGCTACGGCCGTGCGGGCACTGCTTCGCCATGCCGTAGCTTCTACTTCCAGGCGCAGGTACGTCCTCTAGGTCCTCCTCCCTCTCATATCCTTGTCTGTGCACCTCCATGCTTCTGCTGCTCCTCTTCTTCTTCTCTCCAAGCTTCCTGATGATCCTCGGATCATGCAGGACATTGCTGTTGATGCCCTTGCATCATATTCTTCCTCTCTGCAAGCCCTGGCCAGCGAAACCATCACTGGCCACTGGCCAATTGTATGTTGTTGCTGTTCATGGCCATGGCTACTCTGCTTCATTGCTTCTGCCATGCTATGATATGATGTGCTATCCTATGCTATGCTTGACGTGATGTCTAGGCTTACCGGTGCCATGTTCTTGATTGTCTAGGTCTACTGCAATTCAATTGTTTGCTGGTGATGCTTGCTGTCATTGTTGGCTATTACCCTGACACTTGTGATGCCTATGGTGCCTTTATGTGTATTGCACATGATCTAATTGATCCATTGGATCAACAGATACTAGTGGCTAAGCTCTCTGTCTTGCATGGCGGTTGCTCTAGCCATTGGCTAAGCACTCCAGCTTTTGCTGGTTGCCAAATGATTAGCATGTGATGCTTATTGGTGGTTATCTCTCGCTCTTAATGGCTTGTGATGTTACTGGTGCTTTACCAGTGACTTATGTGCATGCTTAGTAGTTAATTTAGCTACTTATGCTTGCAGTAATACTTGGTTAAATGGTCTTGATAACCAGATGGGCATTACTGAAGCAATTGCTTCAGTAATCCTTTTGTGCAAGTCATGTTGTTATGATGGATGGATTTCTGTCATATTTATTTGATGAACCATGTGTTTGTAGTGATTCAATTACATAAACAGTTTCCTAAATGAATTCCATTAGGCTTTTGGAATTAATCTACTTGTCTGAACCTATATGGTGATGAAGACACTCTGCCTATGTGGCTTGTTTGCTTGCTGGGCTAATATGTGACCACAGTAGCTTGCTACTGCATCTGGTTGCATCCTATTTGGCTATTTGGTGGGTTTTATGAAAATATAAACCAGATCCACAGTTGGGAATCATGTATATGAATGCCCTGTGGATGCTTTTGATGAAAAATGGGTGGATCTGATGGTTTATCACACCATATGGTGCTAGGTTACTTAGTTGGCTACTGTTCTAGGGTTCTAGTGACTTGGATGGCTTAATACTAGATATACACATGCATATCCAGTGATTGGATCTATTTCTCGGTCTGTTCTCTTTTGCCTAGCATCACTTGGTAAATACCAAGTGATGATATACCCTGTGGAGCAATCTGCTCCACACCAAGTATGTATGAGCATGCTTATGATGGATTGGATCATAAGATCCATCCAGGTATGATGTATACCTTGCTCCAGCTCCTAGATAGATGTTTTGTGTTGATGCAGTGCTTCTGGATGGTTGATTTGTTCACAGCCCTTCACCTCCTAGCCCCTGGATGATCTAGCCTTAGGTCACCATGATCTATGGATGGTTGGGTTTGGTTTTTGGTTTGATTTCTCTGGCTGGATAAGAAAATACTCTACTAGTGGTTCTAGAGCAGTTCTTGCTGTTCTTCTTGATGAACTGATGAACTCCAACCCTATCCCTAAGCATTGTGCTGTTTATAGCACAAGGTGTTGTGCTCCTTGGTCGACAGCACTTGTGTGTGTGTGTGTTGTGTTGTCCTGCCCTTCACCCCTTGCTCATGATGGTGAAAAGTTGTTGGCTCCATCTTTGGCTTTGGTTGGGACTTGACCCTCCCTGCCAAGGCTTATCACCTCCATTTCCATTCTTTTTTACTGCCAAGTGTCAATGATACTTGATACTGGACAGTTCTTCTATTTTCACTTGTTCTACAGGTTTACAAGATCTACCAAGACTTGGAGAATGACAAGATGAAGAATTTGATGAAGATTTTAGTTTAGAAATTATCCAATTGATGTAATCTTCATTTTCTGTATTTTATTATTCATTCATGTATATTGGATATTGTAATGACAATGCAAATATGTGTGCATGATCAATAAAGCTCAAAGTTTTGCTTATGAGCTTTTGTAATTATTTGTTATTTACTTATGAGTTATTTATATATTTGATATACTTTTAATTTACTTGTATAACTGTGATGTGTTTATGAATTTATAATTCATTTGTGTATTGTTTAATTATCACTTCTTGTGTTTTGAATTCAACTTGAAATACAAATCAAATATCTCCCAAAACTCTACGTTTCAAAAGAAGTCATGTCGAGATTCATAACACTCACCTTGCTCTAACCCTAATAGCAACGAGAGAGAAACCTCGACCCCTCTTAGGTTTTATATAATAAAGCGCGAGAATTTCTCCCATTTTGCGATGAAATTCACGTCCCATTTCTAAATCTACCCTTTGTTAGTCCTATGTTCTGGGATATTACACTCTTCTTAAAGCTTCAATGATCAAACCACCTGATTGGAGAAAACCATTTGAGTTACTTTGTGAGGCAAACCATGAATCTGCGGGTGTTGCTTTGTGCTAGAGTGATGGTAATGAATTAAACATTATTCGTCACACTAGTCGCACTCTCAACAATGCACAGATAAATTATTCAATGGTTGAAAAATAATTATTCGTGGTTGTGTTTTTCTGTGAAAAGTTTAGATCTTATATTACTTACTCGAAAGTTGGAATCTATAATGATCGCAAAGGCTTGAAAGAAATCCTTGAAAGGACTGGCGTTAAGCCTAGAATGATCCGTTGGATTTTTCTTTTGCAAAAATTTGATCTACAGATTCTACAAAGAAACGATGAACAACTTGAGGTTCAAGAGCCTCCGGATTAAGAAACCATGGCGGAAGGTGGCCACAATTTGTGTGCCTCCAGGGACTCTCCTCCCTGATAAAAGTTTCTCTTCTATTCTTTGTGATGGTACTAGGAAACATTTGTTACCCACCATATATTAAGGAAAAGGGGGAACAACCTAAAAGAATTTCGAAACATAAAAGGTCTTGGCCGAGACTTACATAAGCAAGTGAGAGGTATTTCTGCTCTTTTTGGTTCTTAGTCTCTAGTTTTTCATCTTTTAGTATGTGTTTTTTGAGTTCCTTGTATTTATCTGAGTCAACAGCCAGTTTTTCAACCTCGGTACGGGCGAGCGGTACAACCGCACGCGCCCGTACGGATGGTCGCTATTCTCTCTGGACTTTATGTCTCGTTTCTTTCGACTTGATTTTTTGCTTTGATTTTGATCACGAGTGGGCGGTACGAACCAAATACACCCGTACGGATGGTCGCTATTCTCTCTGTACTCTTCGTTCTGATTTCTTTCGTCTGATAAAAAATATTATTTTCACCGCCCCTCGGAGTCGGTAACTCTGGTACGACCGGGCGGTATGGGGCAAACCCGCCCGTACCGAATTTTCGGAAGGTTTTTAACTGACGTTGTTTGTTTCAATTTTCGGGAAAGCATCGGGTACGGGTGGAGAGTACGGGCGGCGTGCATACCGTTGGTCGTGGCGAGCACCATATATTTTTTTAACGGTTTTTTCCTTTATTATTTGTTTGGATTCTTTTCCTGTGCGACAATAACTTTAATCCCACTAGTTTACCTCATCTTAACCCCTCATAAATCTTGTACAAGTCCTCTCCTCTAAATCAACGGATCTCATCCAAGCTTACCACCACACCACGCTGTCGTGATCATGTCTCGCCCATGAAACATCACATCCTCAACCCATGGTGTAAGGGTATTTTACACTTATCCATTATTTTGGTAACAATGACACCGTAGCTAGAGTATTGGACTAATACTTGCCCACAAGATTATTCCCAGGTTTTAGTCCATCAAGCATATTGGTGTATCAATGGAATTGGAAGGTGAAGGGAGACCCCCCCCCATTTCGATGTAAAGAGGGGAGACATTGTTTTCCATGTGCAGGTTGGCAATGACCCCGGTGGACCGGTCGTCCCACCGGCCAGCTCGGCACCTAGCCCGGCGCACCGGCTGTGTCACCGGCTGGCCCGGCGTCGACCGGCTGTGGTGCTTGTGCCAATCGGAGCAAAACCAGGAAGTGCCCCAGTGTCGGCCCGGCGCCTCGCCCGGTCCCTGCCGGACGGCCCGGCATAGGCCAGATCCCACGCACACCGGACACTCTCCAGTAAGCACTCAATGCTCGCCTGGTGCCTCGCTCGGCTACTTCCGGCCGGCCCGGTCTAAGACCCGGTAGGACTAGGTGTCTCACCAGCTGGTCCGGCGCCACGCCCGACAGGCCGACCACCTCGACTAGATGCTGAGCTGGACACTCGCAACAGCTAGATTTCGACCTGGACAATAAATACCCCTTCCCCTACCTCAGAACAGTTAGGCATTACACTATACTCTGTTCTTGAGCTCTCTCTCTCATACTCCATTATTGCAAGCACCAAAAGCCTCAGATCTCCCTCCTTCTCCACTCAAACTCAAATCCCTCCGGGGAAAAGCTAGAGGAGGTCTTGATATACAGTCTCACCAAGCCAAATATTGTTCCCCCTTGTATTCTTCTAGATACATGTTCTCTAGGGTTTCTTGGAAACCCTAGGTGGACAGAATCGTCCGCAAGCATCCGGGCTATGGATTTGCTCCTAACAAAGATTGTGAAGGTTTGGACGCTGCCTCAAAGTCTACCACAAGTGAAAGGGTTATTCCTTCGTGGGATAGGCTCGGAGAAGAAGGTGAGCCTTCGTGGCGTTAGGAAATCCTTCGTGGGATCCCACACCTGTCCAACGTGACGTACTTTCCTCTTGATAAGGTCTCCTACAGTTAGGATGGATTTGATACCAGCTCTGTGGGGACCCCGGACTAGCCGTCGGAAATACCCGTTATGCATTCAACTCACGATCCCATGATCAGTGTACCGTGAGCACATAACCGAACTGATATCCAGAGTTACATCATCCATTACATAGTACCGAATAAATAAGTCTTACAAATGGTCACATGACCAAGTCTTACATAAATGCCACTTCAGGCTGAACTCAACAAATACTTGCAGTGGATACAAATCAATGGTGTTGGGCCCAAGTCATGCTTTAACCCAACAGGCAGCTGACTGGGAGATCTTCCTAGGTTGCATAGTCGTCATGGTAACCTCCATCATCTTCGAACTCCTCCTCATAGTCTGGCCAAGTTAATAGCCAGGGACAAAGCCGTGTGTACATTGGAATTGTACTCGCAATACCATCAAGAAGGTACTTTGCAAGAGTGCAAGACCGCAAGCGCTAATCTAAGATGACAAGAGGGAAAGACTAGTTTCTCTTGTGGATATAGCATGTAAAAGAGAAGCAGTTTTTCTTGTGGATATATCATGTAGAAAAGAAGCAGTTTCTCTTGTGGATATAGCATCCCTACATTTTTGTTGAAGAACATACTCAAAGGGGTTCTATGACATCTCTATATCTTTGTTGAACAAGACACTTCAAAAGTGTACTATGACATCTCTATATCTTTGTTGAAGAAGATACTTCAAAAGAGTTCTACGACATAAAACCGCTAGGATGGGGTAACCCTTTTTATTTCCTTTCCGACCATCTCCATATGGTCATCAACTTTCCCCGTACCCTTCCGGTACTCCGAGAACAACTTTCTCTTTTTATTTGTAAAGCATTTCTAAAACAAAATCTAGCCCCGGTTAAGTATGGCCATTACAACTCGTCCATGACCGCGGACGTGGCTATTCGAATAGATTGATACTCTGCAGAGTTTGCGCACTTTCCCCACAAGATCCGCGAGTCTATCATGTGGGCATCATCCCCGCATATCAACCATGCCATGAAAAAACTCGGACATAACCTTTCGCCTATTCATCTTAGCACAGGATCCTACCCTATGGAGTATGTAGCTCCCCGGCAAACCATGGCAGCTCACCTCACTTTGAGCGTGACTCCATTGCCACGTCGAGAGACCCATAGTGTCTACTGGACGGGTAACCCCGAAGGCATCCCGTTATACTATTGCCTCCACCAACAACAACCCGGATTCAGGGGTAACCGTACCCTTATATAGTTGTGTGGTGTCCCATGTTAAGAAGAACAAACTACGAGCTAAGCCCCGTCCCACCTCAAGGTAGTGTGGTTGCGCGATAAAAAGTTGGGATAGCGAACACTTATACGCAATGCTCTTTAAAAGCGTTTTACCCACACTTCCTTTTTTTGTAAACAACTAACCATATACCACTTTCCGAAACATCAAGACCTTTCTCTTGAAACAACACTTGGGCAAGACCACATCTTCCCAAAGTTTTCAAAGCCTTTCCAAAACATAAAACATCGGGGGTTCCCAACCTAAGGTTTTATTGTGATGAACTAAGCTTACAACAGGCATGATGCTAGCCATCATATTACTAAGGAGATGATAATTGAGGTGTCAAGGGGGTCATACATACTTAGGGTAAGCTACTTAGGGTTTTAGGTGGGAAACTACACACAAAAAGAATTTTAAGATCTACCAAAAACAAGCATCTACCCTATGCACACACAAAGTAACAAGAATAAAACGTTTTTGTTGGCTCCAAACTTTCAAGACTAGAAAATATGCAAGGTTTGAAAAGTGGGTTGTCACATAGACAGTGTTGGGCCTCCAAGTGCAGAGGTTTGTGGAACAGCAACAAATTTCTCTTAAGTGGATCACCCAAGGTTTGTAGAACAGCAACAAATTTCCCTTAAGTGGATCACCCAAGGTTTATCGAACTTAGGGAGGTAGAGGTCAAAGATATCCCAACCCTGCAATTACGATACAAGAAGTCTCTTATGTCCCCAACACACCCAATACACTTGTCAGGTGTATAGGTGCACTAGTTCAGTGAAGAGATAGTGAAATACAAGTAATATGGATGATTATGAGTGGTAATTACAATCTGAAATAAAAATGGCAGCAAGCAACATGTAGCAGAACTGGTTGTAAACGGTGTTTCAATGTTTAGAAACAAGGCCTAGGGATCATACTTTTACTAGTAGACACTCTCAACAATTATATCATAATTGAGTACATAAATATCATCTCTTCACTATGCTACTATGAACCACTCTCTGGTTGGATAACGAACACAAATTCACCGTGTAGGGCTATAAAAGCACTCCTTAAAGTTTGCATTCCAAATCTAGGGACGCCCCGCGCTGTCACTTTGAGCATCAAAAGATAGTACTAACAAAACACCACAATTTATAAGTATTTCTATAAAGTTTGGCCTAAGAGACACACACGGGGTGCACACTGTCACCTTCACACCATGGGACAAGGTATCTCCGGAGATCACATAATAAAACCACTTGAGTAGCCTAATAGACGAAGAATCACATCTACTTATTCAACTAGATTACAAAGCTCATGATCACATACAGATCATACCATGGGAGAGAGAGATAGACCACATAGCTACCGGTAAAGCCCTCAGCCTCGGGGGAGAACTACTCCCTCCTCATCATAGGAGTCAGCCATAGCGATGAAGATGGCGGTGGAGTCGATGGAGATGGCTCCGGGGGCAATTCCCCGTCTCGGCAGGGTGACGGAACAAAGACTTCTATCCCCCGAAACTTGTCTTCGATGGCGGCGGAGCTACATAACTTTTCGTGGATGGAGGCTGGTTGATTTAGGGTTTTCGCGTCGGGGGGCAACTTATAGGCGGAAGGGCGAGGTCGGTGGGCGCCCGAGGGGCCCACACCACCCCTAGGCGTGGCCAGGTATGGTGTGGCCACCTCCTGGCACTTCTTCGTCTGCCCTCTGGACTCCATCTTCATTACAGTAAAATAGGAACTTCAGCTTTTGTTTCGTCTAATTCCGAGAATATTTCCTGTACAACTTTTCTAAAATACAAAACAGCAGAAAATAGGAACTGGCACTGTGGCATCTTGTCAAGATGTTAGTTCCAGAAAATGCATAAAATTGCCACGAAGTGTAAACAAAGCATATAGAAATTGGTCTAAAACAAGCATGGAGCATCAAAAATTATAGATACGTTTGCAACGTATCACACACCAATAAGTTTTGATAGAATATGAGAAGAGAGTCATCTATAAAGCATATTATGATCATTGGTTTGACTATATAAGAATGCAAATTTTTAGAAAAAGAAAATGATTGAGAAAAGTCCTATACTATCAAGTTATTTACAAGAGAGAAACAAGTGAGGTGAATTATTCGGTGTTTTCAGATAGAAAGCTAAGCTTTCTGATGTTATAATATGTGAAGAAAAATTATCTTCATGTAAGCTATCAAATATAAAAGGTGTGGAGACCTTTAAATCATTTGAATATGAGAATAGTATGATGGAGTTCATTTGCTAAGTTCTACATCTGATGTTGTAATCATTGTTCTTAAAAATGCCTCATTTATTTTACCAACTCACGCTTCATGAACAAAGATGACTCTATCCATTAAGCTTCTATCTTGCTTGGGGACGAGCAAGAGTCTAGCTTGGGGAAGTTGATGAGTGCATTTTTGGAGTATTTTTACTCCGTTATACTATTATATATACTATATATTAAAGTTGAAGGGGTTTGCTTGCACCATAGTGCTCCACGTTTGATGCACTGTAGACAACTATTTTAATCCAATCAATCTCTGCCACATGGACTACTACAATGTGCTTTTGTTTCTTTTTTTCTTCTTCTTTAAGACTCTTGGATTATATATTTGTACATGCAACATCTTTTTATCGTTAATTTTTTAGATGTACATCTACGGGTCTCAAACAAAAAAGTTACCTACATCTACAACAATATTTTTATGCCCTTCTTTTAAAACTACTTGCCGGTATTTTTGCTTGACACGCCTTTATAGCCATATTTCGTAGACCGTATATTTTTTTGGCTCCTTAAAAAAAATACTTGATGGTAATCTTATGGCACAGCTTTCCGACCTTAATATTTGATGCAGCTCGATTTGATACATATTTCCGACCATAACATTTTGATGTTAGTTAGGATAGGTCTACGGTTGTATTTTCCCAACTCCTTTTATTTACTCGATGGTCATTTTTCGGCAGAACTTTCCGTTTCAATCAGCCTGCGCCATGTAGCATATGTAACAATATGTTTTTTCAATTAATTTTTTCTCTTTTGGGACTTTTGGTATTTCATTATTTCAGGGACAATAATTTCTCAACGGTGCAACGGCATAGTAATTTCAACCTCAAGTTTAGTTTCGATAGTAATTTTTAGCGAGGCGGCAACTACCTGTATTTTTATAAAAAGCAATTTCTCGGTAGACATCTTGAACATTGCCCATATAAACTATGAAACACGTCGTTAACTACCTACTATTAATTATTTAAGGCCGCATATTTCTTCGTAGTTCATTTTGCAACGATGCACAAGGGTAGTAACTTTTACACGAACCTTCAACCTCAACCGTGGTTACGGAGAATAATTAGCCGCCAATATTTTTTTAGTAGGGCATAATTGTTCAACGGTGATTCAAAAATAAAAATCCAACATCCGCCCTCTCTTTTACTCGGGGAAAATAATATTGTGTTCTTCTATGGTAACATCGAAAAAATATGCTTACTTCACCATTCGTCACATTTTCACCTAGGATGACCTTCTTCTACGATAACTTTAGAAGATAGATTTACTCCATCACCCGTGGTCTCTTTTAGCCGGAAAAATACTACCATTTCCTTTTGTAGCAACATCGAAAACAAAAGCACTCCACCATCTGCCGTCTATTTCATGGACAATTCCGCGGTACTTCAGCAACCCAGATATTATTTTATTTCTACAATATTTTAACCAACAATCTAGAAACAAAAGCACTTCACCATCCGCCGCCTATTTCACAGGCACTTCCGCGGTACTTCAATAACCCAGATATTTTATTATTTCTACAAAATTATAACCGACGATCTTGATACCAAGGGCGCAGTCGAGTTTTAGATGTTTCTTCAGCTGTTTTTGAAATAATCCCGCATTCCTAAACCTAAAAAATATTGTTTTTAAAAAAGAATGCCGCACCATAAACAACACGGGCGCGGCGTGCGCCGCGCCAAAAACTTCCTAGTTACCTATATAAAAGTTAACCCTCTATGCTGAAATGTTAACAGCTTGGGTACTGTTCACTTTCTATTCCACCCAATCGGACGTTGACACCTTTGTACTATTTATTGTAGATGCAGCCTGGGTTATGAGGGGGTGATTTTGGCTGTTAGTATTTATTTCCGTGTGTTAAAACCGAGGTCACCGGCGAGTGTCCGGTGACTCTTTTATTTCTCTCGTTTATCTCTCCCTCTCTCCGTTGTATTTTTCTTGGACTTTACTACGTAGCAGCGCCGCATAAAAGTCTTTCCGTGCGGCGGCTCTTTCATGCAGGAACAGTCACACTGTGTCAGCTCCATAAACGACTATTTTCACTATTCGCTGCACCCTTGTCATGTCATAGTAGCAGAAACATATTACTCCAGTAAAATTTATCACATGCGTGTCTCCATAAAACCCATTCACATCATACTATAGTGTTAAAAATATGTACAAAATGCCAGATTAATTATGCCTGTCCGCCAGATTAATTATGCCTAGCTGCCAGATTACTCCTAGTTTGCCATGTTCAGTTCGTTACTAATTACCTGATTAACTGAATCCTAATTGCAGATTAATTATGCCTAGTTGCCAGGTTAAACTTTTCATCAGATACTGATTGCCAGATTACTAATTGCAATTTCCAGGTTAATTAGGCCTAATTGCATGTTTTCCATTGGTCCTAGTTGCAGGATTGACTACATTCAGAACTTGAAAATCTGTAGCCGTAGTCGGAGAACTCCATCTTCTACCAAAAGAAGATGCCCCTGCAGCTATAGGATTACACCGTCACCACGCCACTATCAACTACCAACAATCAGGGTCAAAAAACAGAAAACGCCCCGCGAGAGGAACCGCTCCCACGAAACAGGAACCGCTCCGTCGGGGCGATCTGCCGGCAAACTACACCGGCCAGCCGCCGGTCCCTGCCTCCTCCGTCGGCCGTTCCGGCGACGGGAGGGGGTGGGGACCCCGGAGTATCGGCTCCGGCCAGTAGTTATTGGCAAGTATTTTCTTGGGGCGTCGTTCTATGGAGAAGATTGCGTCGCGTCGGAATAATTTGCCTCTGCTTTTTCTCCATCTCGGCGTCGCTCTAACCGGTGACGTCGGAGGGCAGGTGGCCTGGTCTTCTTACCGGTCTTCGGATCTGGTAAGATTCGTGTCTGGCGGTTGGCGTTCGGCACTCTCGCGGGTGACGGTTGCGTTGGCTGCTGCAGTTATGTCTGGCGTCTTGCAGTTGGGTGTGAGGATGACGGCGGGCGGCAGCGTTTGTCTTCTTCGGCGGAGTCTGGAGATGATGACGGTGTTGGGATCTGGTGACCATGGGGAAGATCCCCGGCCGACGTGCCACAAAGTCTCGGGCTCGTCCTCTGCGACGACCCAGTTCATCGGCTCAAAAAGCATCATTGAATGTGATGGTGCTCTCCCAGATCTAGGTGTGGTGGTTGTTCGCCTTTTTTTCCAGCGCTACCATGGTGGCAGTGGAGGAAGATGGACGATGTTTCGGCGAGGCACAGTTTTCTCCAAGGGTGAACTTGTAGTTTTACTTCTTGCGAGTTTTCTTGTGCAAAGTTGCTTGATGCAAATGTTTATCTTGTGTGGTGACCATATGTCTAATCTCTGTAAACAGATTGTCTAATGAAATATATGGTTACATCGAAAAAAAAAAAACTACCAACAATCAATTTGAGAAGGGTGTTCACAAGAAAATTTGAGTAGGAGAAGGTACAGAATCAGCAGGTAACCAACATATGCTACTCGCATCAGAAAATCAACAAATCGAGAGGGTGGAGTAGAAGAAAAACTCAGACAATCACGCCAGCCTCTGAAATCGACAGCGGCATCCTCCATCGGCTCGTCGTGGGAGCTCCTCGTGCACGTCGCGGGCCTCCATCTACTTGTCGCCGGCGGCCTCCTCGTGCTCGTCGCCGGCGGCCTTCTCCTAGCGCTCGGTGGTGCCCCTCTCGGCGGCGGCCTCCGCAACATGCCCGGGGATTCACCTCTCCGCGGCGTGCTTGGCAGCAGCGATGCAGCACTCCGGCACCGGTCCGGCGCATAGCTCCGACGCCCGCCCTGTGTGGCGCTCCGGCGCCCGTCCCCTGTGGCGCTCCGGCACGGCGCACCGACGAGTCGCTCTGCCGCCTCTCGGATGAGGTGCTCCTCCGTGTGGCCTGAGAGAGAAAGTAATTATGTGGCCGAGAAAGCTCGTGAGGGAATAAGGACCAAAGGTGAGAGCGACGCGGTTCCTAATAGGGAGCGGTGTTTTTTCCTTTTTTTTCTTTTTCTTGACCTTCAGGGCATCTCCAGCGGTGCGACGCATTTCGGACGTCGAAACGGACGCGTCGTGTCCGTTTGCGTCGGCCGAAATGGTCAAAATCGTCCGGGCGTCCGTTTGCGTCGGGGGTGGCTCCAGCGGCGCGACGCATAATTTTTTTTTCATTCATGCAACCATAATTTACGTTAAAAAAAAACATAAAAACGCCATAAAGGCGTGCTAAAAGTTGCTTGCTGCCTGCGGTCGTCGTCGGCGACGAGGTTAATGAACTCCGGCGTCGGCCATGGAAGCTCGTACGCCGGCGGTGGAGGAGGTACCGCCGCATGGGCAGGAGGCCGTGGCCGAGGATCCCACGCCGGAGCAGACAGGCGGAGCGCGGTCGTTGGAACACGTCGGCGTAGTCGGAGGAGTCGCCGGCCTCCCTGTGCGAGCGCTGACTCCCGCAGCTGGATTGCGAGCCCCTCCCACAAAGCGAGCTCGTTGAGCTCGTCCTGCGCGCTGTTGGCCAGTGCCATGGCAATGGCCTCATCCTCGGAAAGGTCCGGCGGCTAGGTCTCCGGATCCCATGCCGGCCCGCCGTCGTCGTGGTCGTAGTCGACCATGTGGACGTCCTCGTCCGCGTCCTCCTCGTCGTCCGCGTCCTCGGCGTTGTTCTCTTCTTCTTCTGCGGCGATCTCTCGGTCGAAGAAGTCCACGTCGCCGAGGTAGCCAGCGCGGCGGCGCGCGTCGAACTCCCACGTCCCGAATGAAATCCAGTTGTAGGAGTTCAGCGCGTACGCCTCATCCTCCCGCAGATCCGGCGGCAAGATCTGCCGGCGGCGGCGCACCTCGTCCCGCCGCTCTCGGCCCTCACGCGGCACGGGGGGACCGGCACGCGCCGCGAGTTCAGGTACCAGCCCCCTCCCGGCAAGTTCGCGTCCGGCCATGGCACAGGCCGGTTTTCCTCCCATAGCTGCCGCGCGAGCTCAACGCGGACGTACCGACCGACCCTTGCCTTCTTGCCGGAACGCGAGCCGCTTGCCTCCTGGTCGTTCTTCGTCTTGCGGAACGGCCAGCATTTCTTTCCCATGGCGTCGGTGGGGTGGATGCCGTGGGATTTGGCAATGGTTTGGTCGTCGCAATGGACGCCGGCAGCGTCCATTTAAAAAGCTCCGACGCCATATCGCCTTCAATGGCCTGCCAGTGCAACGTCTACTAGCTGCGCACGCTCGCGGAAGCCGAGGCACGCCATTAACGCGGCCCTGCGAAGGCTGCAGCGCGCCGCCCGGAAGTAATGCTGCGGAAGACGAAGCAGTTGTGCCGCTGCCAGGCGGGCCCGTGCGAGGACTGAGCGGACACTTTGCGCGTCCGCGCAGCGTCCGCCGAGACGCAAACCTGGCGCATATTTGGGCCAGGTTTGCGTCTCTGCGGACGGCCCGGTCACTTTGCGTCGCGCGGCTGGAGGTGGTGCACGACGCATTTTCGATCACGGCGGACACAAACGGTCGCTCAGCGTCCGTTTGCGTCGCGCCGCCGCTGGAGATGCCCTCAACTTCCGGTCTTCCGATGTTTGTATGATCGCCTTGATCATGGCCTCATGGGTGGATCTGCCACCACCGCTTCCATCGAACAAATTAGAACACGCCGACTTTCTGAACGCTTTGCCTCTCTAGCCATATTTATCATCACGCTAGATGCTTCCCATGCCCCGGTGCTAGGGGTTCTTCAGTTGTGTGCCAGGCTGCCAGCGGGTTTCACTAGGTCCGCCACCGGCCGCCACTGCGATGGGCCGACGCGACGCTAAGCCGGGTCGGGAGGAGCAGCGCTAGGGCGTCTGCGTTGCAAGCCCGCGTCGGGAGCAGCAGGGCCTGGGCGTCGCCCAGCGTCAGAGGGAGCCAGGCCGGCGGGGCGCCACCATCTGCGTGCCGGCGGGATTCGCCGGCCCGACCGTTGGCCTCCACGGCCACGGGCCGATGCGTCACGAGGCCTAGCCGGGAGGAGCGGCGCCGGGGCGTTGCCTCGCATCGGAGGGAGCGAGACCGAGGGGTGCCGTCGCCGCTGGGAGAAGGCCGTGAAGCGACGTTGCATCCACACCAGATCGGCGGCGCGCTACCGTCCACGTGCCAGAGGGCTTCGCCGGGCCGGGCGTCGGCCTCCACGGCCACGGGACGATGCATCGCGAGACCTAGCCGGAACGAGAGCAACGCTGGGTCGTCACCTCGCGTCGGAGGGAGCCAGACCAAGGGGTGATGTCGTTGCCGGGAGAAGGTCGTGAAGCACCGTCGCAGGCTCGCAGCCACGCGAGCTTTGTGACGGCTCCGGGACCTCGGGAACGCAGAGAACGAGCATGACGGTGAGTATGACGACTAGGGACTCCACCGTCAAGGTGACCTATTCCTCATTTTCTCTCCCTCCATCTCCTTGCCCTCGATCTGGCCTTTTCATTCCATTAATAATTAGGGTTTATTATTTCCGTGCCCTCGGGTCCTTAGTTGTACTCAGTTTTCCCCAACTCCTTAGTTTTTCCTCAGTTTTCCCCAAGTCCTTGTTTGAAACCCGCAGAAGGAGCTCAGACGGCAGGATTCCCGTTTAGTTGACCGTTCCGTGCTGACGTGTGGGGCCACGTCGTGCGGGGCCGCGTCGCGTGGGGCAGGTAGAAAGGGACCGCGTGGGACAGGACGAGATAGTGTTTGGTTGCACGTGAGCAGGAGCTGGGTTTTGTCTCTCTGGGCCCAAATTGGCATTTTCTCTTTTAAGAGTACCTTTTCCTCCTCCTTCTCTCTGTCTTATTTCACCTAATTAGTATCAAATCTAGAGAAGCTTGCATTTCTGCCTTTCTTCAATTATTTGTGCCTTTTGGCCCTCGTTGTTTGCCCAATATGGCAACAAATCTAGTACTCCATCTGGTCCATATGTATGTAGTTAAATCTAGAAGTAAATCTACAGGGAATGTACGATAAATTCACACAGTCATATAATAGAATAGGGATAGATAATAGGGATCCCTCCCTAGATAATAAGCTGCATACAGCAGCCAAACATAGTAATAGATTCGAGGTTCTTCACAGCACCATCATACTAACAACATAACAACAAGGGATCCCTAGCTAACAACAAAATAGGAGGCAGCAGCAGCACACGTCCAGGACTCCGCCTACCCCGTCTGCCTCTGCCTCCACTTGTTGCTCCCCTTGGCAGCCTTGGGCTTGAGCGGAGGCATGCGCCCGGCGGAGATCTCCACCCGCTGGAAGCTGCGGAGGTGCATGCCGAGCTCCTTGTGCTTGGCGCGGAAGGAGTAGGCGTTCAACGTCGTGCCAACCTTGGGGAAGGTGTTGCCGATGTTCTCGGCATGCGTGAGAGGCAGTTGAAGTCAATGCCGCCGAGTCTCCTAGTGCAGAAGGGGCACCTGTAGACACCCTTGGCGAAGTAGGAGACGTACTGGCCGACCTGCAGCCTCCGCAGCACCTGGCGAGTCTTGGTGTCATGGTGCTCGTCGTCGCCGCCGACGTCGCTGCCAGACACCTGATCCATATCAAACGGGAACTATGAGTGAATGAGTTGCAACGATGACTAACGTGCATGATAACAAAGTTAGGAAAAACATAGGCAGCCTCAGTTAGAGTGGACACGATTATATGCCTACAGGGATGGTGTTAGCGAACCAAAGCACATGCACAACAGATTTGTACACATCAATGGTTCGCTGAACCCTCCCTGTAAAAATTTGTGCCCACCGATTCATCATAGGCAAAGAAACAGATTCCAGATCTGAACTTGAACACATTCCAGATTATTTGCAAAATTAAACTGTTGATATCTTTTGATTCGTGCATAAAATAACTGATTGAGACCCCATGATTACTTGCATAAATTAACTGATTGAGATCCCATTATTACTTGCATAAATTAACCGAACGGCCGAACCCCAAATCTTAAACGAAATCAAGAAGGGATCAAAACAAAATGGAATAAAATCGGCGCAAATATAAGCCCAATACTCATCCATCTACAGATCCATCTACACCAGAAAAAATAGGGTTCAAAAATGAATAGGGAACAAAAAAGGAAGCAAACCGTAGTTACCTCGTTCTATGGGTCCTCCATGGAGGTGTCGTAGGGGTTCGGGGGCGGGACGTACGACACCTCCTCGTAGGGGTCCAATCCCGGCGGGATCTGACCGCCACCGGCGGCAGCAGCCTCCGATGCACCGGCGGATGAGGCGGCGACGTCCGTTGAGGGGACGACGTCGAAGAGGGAGGCGTCGCGCTTGGAGCCGACGGCGTCGTGGACGATGGGATTGGCATTCTCCTTGTCCATCTCGCCGGCAGAGGAGAAGGAGAGGGAGAGGGTTTTTTGCTTTGGAGAAGATGATGGGACGTGAGAGAGGCGGCGTTGCATGAGCGAGTGAGAGTGACAGAGATAGTGGGAGGAGGCGTCTATAAAGGCGAGGGATGGTTAATGCGACTCGCGTCCTACGCGTCCACCGTTGCACATCTGCACGTCTTGGACTTCTGCAATGCGACACGCGTCCACGATTGCACGTCTTCGACATCTGCACCGCGACCCGCGTCTACGCGTCAACAATTGCACGTCTTCCATTTCTGCACCGCAACACACGTCCTCGAGTCTAACCCTGAAAATTTAGATATACTCAAGTATACCCTCGAGTCTTATACTAGCATTTTTTGTGTGCTCAGTTTTCCCCTTGAGTGCTAATACTGGCTAGTGCAATATGCTCAGTTTCACCCTCAAGTGGCTGGTCAACAGAAAGTCAACAAATGGGATTAACTAGTTAAATGAGTCATTTAATGTGCAAAAAATTCCGAAAAATAGTGGCACTTACTCATGGAGTCTTTACCACAAATTTCCACTTCACAAATCATAGATAAGTCATAGATAAATCAAGTTTTACCACAAATTGCCACTTCTCAAATAACATAGTAGCTATAAAGGTGCATGGTTTTCCACAATAAGCCCTTCCCAAAACAGCTTTCCCCAAAACATACTTTGTCTAAATGAGGCCACAATTCTCACACTCATGTATATTTGTATTGCAAATAGTTTGAGGTAGGTCAAGATGGGTTTCATTGTACAAAACACGCATTTTCCATTTTTTAAATCTCATATTTGAATCCCTTAGTCTATTTATTACTCAGGTGCCCTTGGTTTCTTGATACTACTCAGTTTTGCCCTCTCCCTTAACAAATTCTCGCAGACGTGCAACATTGCCCTGATTGGTCTAGCCCATGTCACGCGGATCATGCCCGCCGACCGTTGATCGTATGATCTAACGGGCAGGATAACCCCTCTCTCTCTCTCTCTCTCTCTCTCTCTCTCTCTCTCTCTCTCTCTCTCTCTCTCTCTCTCTCTCTCTCTCTCTCTCTCTCTCTCTCTCTCTCTCTCTCTCTCTCTCTCTCTCTCTCTCTCTCTCTCTCTCTCTCTCTCTCTCTCTCTCTCTCTCTCTCTCTCTCTCTCTCTCTCTCTCTCTCTCTCTCTCTCTCTCTCTCTCTCTCTCTCTCTCTCTCTCTCTCTCTCTCTCTCTCTCTCTCTCTCTCTCTCTCTCTCTCTCTCTCTCTCTCTCTCTCTCTCTCTCTCTCTCTCTCTCTCTCTCTCTCTCTCTCTCTCTCTCTCTCTCTCTCTCTCTCTCTCTCTCTCTCTCTCTCTCTCTCTCTCTCTCTCTCTCTCTCTCTCTCTCTCTCTCTCTCTCTCTCTCTCTCTCTCTCTCTCTCTCTCTCTCTCTCTCTCTCTCTCTCTCTCTCTCTCTCTCTCTCTCTCTCTCTCTCAGTCGGCGGTTAGCTTCCACTCTAAGTATGCTAAAGGGCGGTTTTCTGTATTATTTTTCACGCGCTAAAAATTATAAACTCTTTTAGGCATTACTTTTCACGCAAAAAATGATAAACCATCACCGATTTATTGTAGCCATTACTTTTCATGCAAAAAATGATAAACCATCACCGATTTGTTGTAGCCATTACTTTTCACGCAAAAAATGATAAACCATCACCGATTTGTTGTATCCATTACTTTTCACGCAAAAAATGATAAACCATCACCGATTTGTTGTAGCCATTAATTTTCACGCAAAAAATGATAAACGAAACAATCTATCTATCTTTGTATTTGAAGTTTGGGAGGGTTCACCATCTACTTATGCTAACTTTCGAGGTTTTGACCAGAAAATCAAATGGGTATTATAAAGGGAATAAAAGTTCAAAAAAATGTAAAAACGAAACAATCTACCTATCTTTGTATAGAAGATCGTTTGTATGATTTTTGAGGTCATTTAGAGAGGTAGAAAAAAATCCCTTTTGAGAAGGTCGAAAAAACCTAACTTGCTACAAAAGCTGGTTTCAGTGAGACCTAACCAAATTTGGCATACATGATGCCATACCTATAACAACAAGGAATATCTAAAAGGGAAAGTTTCACAAAATTTGAAATTTAGGGTGAAAATGATGCCATACATGATGCTGTTTTTCGAGGTTTTGACCTGAAAATCAATTGGGTATTATAAAGGGAAATAAAAAAGTTCGAAAAATGTAAAAACGAAACTATCTATCTATCTATGTATAGAAGATCAGCTGTATGAAATTTGATGTCATTTAGAGAAGGTAGAAAAAATCACCTTGTTAGAAAAGCTGGTTTCAGTAAGACGAAACGGCATGCGCTTAAGCAAAGTGATTTTTTCGAACATCTCCAAATGACCCCAAATTTGCCATACATGATGCCATACGTGTAACAACAAGGAACCCTATCTAAAAAGTGTCAAAAAAGTTTTCCCAATCGTATAGCGCTATCAAATAGAACCTCACCATGGCGCTAGTATAATTTTTAGTTACAAACTTTCGTTACCTAACCTTCAACACGAAACTTGTTTCAAATTCATTTTGGCGTACAAGAAACAAATCCCACCTTGATTCGAGCACCACAGCCTCCAAACGATGCCGATTCCGATATCGGCATGGTCAGAACGGCTATGCTCGCCGCCACTGCTAGGTCACCGTCGGGATGCACCCTCAATCCCGTCCCCTCATTCGATCACTGACACACCAGAGATACCGCCGAGGCCAATGCTGAACGTACATGTTGATGCCAATGCCGAACATGCATGCACGCCGCTGTGGGCATGGCCACGCCGCCCCGCTATGCTGGACGCCACAGACCACCGCGAGGTCTTTCCCTTCGCCACCACACTCTTCTAGCACCCATCTATACACGCCAGAAAGGAGAGACACTAGTTTTCTCTACATTGCTTGCGTTCGTGTCCGACACGGTCAGTCAAAATTTTGAGGTAGTCGTCGATGTCGTCGACCATTTCTTCTCTTCTTTGCATGGTTAAACGCGTCAAGTTCATATCTATCTAATGCGTCTGGTCTCGCCTCATGTAGTTCTTTGTGGACATCGATCTCATCTCAGCACCCCGCAGGCCACCTCCTCTGTGTCATCGCTGTAGAGCTCCATTTAAAAATCTAATCCTACCCGTGTATTGCCCCTTGTATCAGCGTCAAGGCCCCACTTGTCATTCGATATACTTAAGCCCCACTCGTGCGTTTTGGTCAGGGATACAGCGATGCTTACGGTCAAACAAAGATGGATGGTCTGACGTGTCTTTGCGGGCTCTACGTGGCCCCACTAGTCAGAAGATAACGGTCAACCGGCCGTTACAGCACCTGTGATGGTTTCAGACAAGGTCTTGGGGAAAACTGAGGAAAAACTAAGGAGCTGGAGAAAACTGAGAACAACTAAGGACCCGAGGGCACGAAAATAGAAATCCCTAATAATTATGTTCCTTTGTTCAGTCAAGTGGATATCAGCAGATCACCGTAGCGTCGTTTCTTGTTTGGATCCGTTGCAGGTTTTCTATTTCAATCCCACAAGAGTTCCGAACACACAAGAAACTTTGCATGATTTCTTGTGGCATCCTCTGGCTCTTTAATCCTGCAGCGTGACCTATAGGACGGCCAGAAGGGAAGGCTTGGTTTGGGGTGGTGCCGAGCCAAATTGGTAGTGTACTCGGGAGACCAACATATCAATCTGGTAAGTCGAGGAAGTTGCTCGGATTGTGAACACTTAATTTCTTTCGAATTTCAGCATCTTTTTTCCTTTTAATTATTGAGCAATTTCACCTTCTAATAAGTACAGATTATATTTTGTTCCCTATCACTTTGGTTCCTTGTGTGGAATCAAAACTTAGTCAATCTTAAAACTGTTTTGAATGAATAAGTATAGGAGCTTACCCGATATACAAACGGATGAAGATGCCGTCAGCTAGGCAGGAAGATATGCAGGCTAGGCTGATAGTATAATATGGGAACACTAATTTATTCAGCAGGTTGATTTCGTGTGTGAATGACGTCATTTCTATGCACTTTGGTCTCGGTTATTAAGCACTGGATCATATAGTTTAGTCTCATGCCCAATATTGCTTGAATCTAAGATGGCTACACTGTCAGAGGTATCTCTGAGCACTATATTTTGTTTCTCCAAGTTTCCTTATGATGATTGGGCTCAATTTTTGGTGATCAAATCCTTCTAGAATTGAGGCATTGAAAAAAGGTGGGCTAAGATATTTCTAGATGTGTTTTTCATCGATAACTTACTGCTCATATCTGGCAATTTTCAAGATGAGATTCTTCTTGACGTATTTTCCATATGTGGTGCAGGAAAAATGACAGTGGGAATGCATGTCTACACCTCAATATTCTAAATGGGGATATTTAGCCACGGCCGTGGACTTTAAGATGCCATTAACCGGGAATTCTTATACTTTAGGTAATTTGAGCACCGAGATAGTTATGTGCAATCACAAGGGCTTGGTGATATTAATGATGATTGTGGGGCTCCTGAGTATCATCAAGAAATAATAATTATGTCAGCAGTTCATACGAAGGGCCAATGTGCACACTCACTTCTCTGTTTAATTCTGCGGAGTCCATCATAATGCGGATGCACATAATCATATCGAATTTCCCTGTTTAACTATATATCTCAACCTCCTTTAGATTGCTTTATTAAATGAACCTTTTACATCCTTATTGATATAAATATTTTCTTATTTGTCAGTAATATCAATGGTATTGTATATATTATGTATTTTCTTTAGTATGTAGCATATATTCTCTTTTTACTGTTTTTTATGCATCTTCAGGCCCTGCTTCGCAACTGAACAGAGCCAAGCATGGATTATGCTTATTGCATTTTACATAGACATAGTTGAGACATTTAAGAATGTCAGACAATCAGGTTTTTGGACAGTAGGTTCAGTTTTACTTCTTTTTTCCTTTCTATTGCAAAATCCTTGGTTGCTACTTTTCTCCCCATTCCGTCATAAAGCAGATGTATCTGTTAGCATCTCCCTATTTTATAGGGAAATGGTTCACATTTGATTGAGGAAACAAATTTTATATGTCTATTATGTATGAACCTCATGCTTCTTTCAGATTGTTAAAGAAAATATTTATTTCTGATCATTGTTATAGTGCTTAGTTTATTTGACTGAAAATGATGGCTCTGATGCATATGTCGTTCCTATTTTTATAGTAGTTTGGTCCTGCATATGTGTTACAGAGGAGAAATAAGTTAGTACTGGAAATGGAAACTTTACCTTCATGAAGCTATTCTATTGAGTATAATACCTGTAATTCAAACTTAATAGTAGGGTTAGAGAGTTCCTTTCTTTCTTCTAATTAAAATCAATTGATGCTAATTTGTTAGGCTTCTCTTTCTTGCCAGATCAAAATAAATGGTTGAATGCTTTGTTTACTCTTTATACATTGCCTACTCCAGCAATGTTATACAAGCTGGTTCAACTCTGTTTCTATTTACATTGTGCCGTTCACCCAGTGATTCAGTTTTACTTCCATTCACATGTGCCATGCATCGACCTCCTTACCAAACTCTAATCACATGTCTACTATAGTTGATGCAGATTGTGATTTATTTTTTTGAAAATTATTTAGAATCTTTCTATTTAGCGCAAAGTGTTATAGTTTGCCCTACTAATAATGTAGCAAATGCAATAAATGAAGTGATTCTTTCTAGGGTCCCTGGGGTTGGAAAGGGAATTTCAGTGCCCATCATAGTTTGGCCGTCAGACTCCTTAATCCGAATAACTCTATCGAACAATTTATCGGATACAGGTTTTTCTTCGAATGTCAATATATTCTTCCAAGACTTCTTTGGCACAGCTTCAAGGACATCGACAAACTTTGGCAGACACATGTTAGCTGCCGATGAATCTTTGAGGTAGAACCACTTCAATCTTCATCCATGGACTGACTCTCTCATTGGGAAAATTGAAGTAATTCGCATCTGAAAGTTCAGAGATGGTAAACCTAGAGGGGGGTGAATAGGTTTCTACAGATTTTAATTCTTTCTTTGCAATATTAGGCTTTGCGAAATATAAATGTGAGCCTAATGCAAACTAGGTGAGACAACCTATATGAGGATACAAGTAACTCGAGCACGAAGGCTCTCACAGGCAGTTATATCACAAGTAAGGAGTTCGGTTAGAGATAACCGATAGCACGCGGAGACGAGGGTTTATTCCTGTGTTCCCTTCCTTTGCAAGAAGATACGTCACGTTTGGAGGGGTGGAGGTCCCACGAAGGATTCCCCATGCCACGAAGGCTCACCCTATTCTCCGGAGCCTATCCCACGAAGGAATAACTCACTCACTTGTGGTAGACTTTGAGGTAGCCTCCAAACCTTCACAATCTTGTTAGGAGCAAATCCACAACTTGGATGCTTCCGGACCACTCTTGCCCACCTAGGGTTTCCAAGGAACCCTAGAGAGCAAGCTTCTTGATCAATACAAGGGGGAATGGGATTTCGCTTGGTAGAACGGTAGATCGGGACCTCCTCTATCTTTTCCCCGGAGGGATTTGAGTTTGGGTGGAGGAGGAGGTAGATCTGAGGCTTTTGGTGTTTCTAAGAATTGAGTATGTGAGAGAGAGCTCAAGAACAGCTTCAAGTGTATTGCCTAACCCTTTAGAGGTAGAAGAAGGGGTATATATATAGTCTCTTGAAATATGGCCGTTGGTGACTTGTCGCATCAACAGTTTCTTCGAGAAACCCGGTCATAGTACATGCATGGGAGATCACTTAGGATACTATATTCATAGTGTCAGCTAGTGGTTTTCTTGCAAAAATAAATCCTCGAAAAAATAAGATGACCTATGAAACCATAGCAGATATAAGAAGACCACAGTTGGTATCAAAAGACCACAGTTGGTATAGGATCAATATAGCGAGATAAAGTAGAAGATGTCCTGACCAATTGGTCAAAAACCTATAATAGAGTACACTTTTAGATAACAAATAGTCACAATTGGTATCAATTAGTCCATAATTGGATTATTCATACCAAGAAGTTGTGAACAAATAAAATTTTGTCAGCCAAATAACTATAACCTATAATCATTTAATCGAAGGATTCACATTGGATGTCCACAATTGAGTGGATACACCACAAAGATTCTTCGCGAGACCTTAGAAGATTACAAACCATAAGCTAGACCTAGACCAATATTCTAACAATAAGTCCAATGGTTGGAAGTATAGGAGTTGAAGATCATAAGAAAACTCCAAGGGGTAGAGTAAGGATTGAGTTGGATGTACAATGACTCAATACTTTCAGCAAAATAGAAGAAGAAGGTCAGAACTGAGAGGAAGTTCGATCTTATTTTCATAAGATGGTTGAACACTACTTTCAGAAGAATGTCAGACCAGAAGTCGAGGTTCATACCCCGAGGAAGTAAGAATCGGACTTTAACTTGAGAAAGTGAATAATATATACTCAGAAATACGAAAGCTCAAGTAAGTCAAGCATAAAGAAGTTGGATGAAGGAAATACCGTAGACCGAATAAGGCTCAAGATGGCCAAAGACTGAAGAAGAGTGACCATACCAAAACTAAAGACTAATTGAAAGATTCCTTTCATGGAACCTAAAGGAGCCAAAATAGTTATAGGTATAAACTATAAGCCATGATTGGATAGACTAAATAAGTCTAAACCATTCTTAGGGAAATAAATCATCAAGACCATTTCCATGGTAAGTACCTTACTAAGTACCATTATTGCAGTTCTGGTAGTAAGGGAAAACAAAGACCTATTTTGTCAATTAGGAGTAAGTTATCAAATTAGTCTTCAGTTAAGACTAGCAGCACCAGAAGCAGTCCCAATCATTGAATCTTCAATGAGAAAGCAAACAAGCCATAATATTGGAAAAAATCAACAAATTAAAGTAAGAAACCTTGGTTCAGAAATAGACACTCATGGATTCCAGGAAGAATCTGGACAAGGGATATATGCAATTATATCAAGAGAGATCACCACGAAGTTCGAGAAAATTTGTAGTCTGCACAAGTCAGATCCACACTCCAAAACGTGAGAGAGATCAAACTTCGAGGACGAAGTTTAGTTTAAGGGGTAGAGACTGTAATATCCCAGGATTTGGGGTTACAAAAAATAGAGGAAACAGATGTGTGCATTGCATTCATGCATAGAAAATCCGGGGAATTTTCGCGCTTTAAAGTAAAACAGACACAGTAACTGAAGTTTCACTTGACCTTGGTGGAATTGAAGTAGCTCATCAAGTCAAGCGCTATAAACCTCAAGGTGACCTTTGCTAAAACCTTGTTTTGGGTAGAGATGATTTGATCTAAGGGGTTAGATCAAATGGAATTAAAACTAACACAACAAAACTTTAATCAATGATCAATTGCTTGATCTCATAAAAGATCATAATATGGTAATCCTTGCCATAACATATGAACAACTATCCAACTATAAATCAAGAAGTAATAAAATGGAGAAACCATTTTTGACTTATCTTTTCCAGGTTTTAAATTAATCTATGTTCCTACCATGAACCTCATGGTATTCATTTTACTTCATTCTTGGAAAAATGACAAGGAGATCAACCCTAGGAATATATATTCTTCTCTATTCCAAATTATTATACATCAAACCTAGAGAGGTGAGAGTTATATATTATTTGTTAAAGAAGCAATGACAAACTTTGAGCTAATTAAACCTTGGATATATATCCATATGATCACAACATCATCTTTAAGAAGAACCCTAGGATATTATTTACTACATTTCCTAAAGAGAGAACCCATTTATGTTAAACATAGATATTGGTGACCACATCATTATCTTTGAAGCATAACCTTAGGTTATTATTAGGGTCCTTCCCAAATGAGAGAAACCATAGATACCAATATTAGCCTTACCTATTTAAGAATAAAGGACAACCATTGAACTAGAGTATTAGGTTGTAAACCATTTCCCCTTGGAGTGGTGAGATAACCTAATATCACATGGAATAAGATTATATCCATGAATTGATAAAGTAAGGAGGAAACCAATCCAATTAAGTTAGACAAATGGAATCTCAGCCTAGATACCTAAGGAGATTATTAGGAATACACCATAAACCCTAGAATAACTATACCTATGTGAGAGAGCTCAAGCTATGGTGTTACACTCAAGTTAGTTGAGGCAACACTTGGAATTGAGGGAGGGAACTATTCATATGACCAGATGATTATATCATCATTGTTTAAGTATAACCCTAACAGGATATCTCAGACATTCTCCTGGGATATAATCTGTTGAGATAACCATAGCTATGTCCATCCAAGATAGTATAATAGAGGTACTATACTCTAGTTGATCAAGCCAATACTTGATCAAGCCATTGAGAATAAGTGGACCATGATAATGCCATGATCATGCTTTGGAGAAATAGAAGAACAAGCCATAAGTTAAACCCTATATGATTAGTAGATATCATTCATTCCAAGAAATCATAAGGAGAACACTAGTAAACAATCCTAGATTCATACTACAATTCTATCTTGTGAATCAATGGATGATCATAAGAAAAACCCTAAACCATACTTCAATTCTTGTTTGTGTATCACTTGGATGATCACCACTATAAACCTAGTTCACAATTGAGTTCCAAACCATATGCCATTAGGTGAATATCATTAGAACCTTAGAATTTCTCACTAGCTAAATCCTATAATTAAAACCATGTGAGGTGTTCAACCAATTATCCTTATAACTAGACCAAACCATGAGGAGAGTAGTGTCTATATTTCAAGGTGCTATTAAATATAATCCTAGTGCTACCCTTGAAATAGGGATATAATAAACCTACAAGACCTTAACAAATAAGTGCTCACATAAAATCATATGCAAGTGATCACATTATCTAATAAGTGATTAAATACTTCGAAATACTTAGGTACATTAAATCATGTCATTAGCTAATCATCTTGAATTATAAAATTTAGGACAAATGAAACCACACCTTTGAGATCCTATTTCAAAATAGGAAGTTAAACATTAAGAACATACTTCATTGATCAATTCTTGTAAGATAAAATAAAGTAAACATATCACCTATTCTTAAATAGTATTATAACTATTATAAAGATATTTTGAATTGCAAAAGAAAGAGAATGGAAATCCTAATTATCCACATACCTATTTGAAATATTGTATATGTCGAAAATATCATTATACTAAAAATCAAAATAGTATGTCTCAAATAGAAGTATTAATTATGAGGTAATTGCCAAGTTAAAAATATGTACAAATATTAGCAAACAGAAGTGAATTCAAAATAGAAATTGAAAGCAGAAAATAAAAATAGAAAAAGGAAAAGAGGAGAAAAAAAACCTTACCTGGACTCATCTGGCCGTGGCAGCCCAACAGGAGCCCAAGGTCCAGCCCCAAATAGCAGACCAACACCGGCCCGTACCCCTTCGCGTGGATAAAGACGAGGAAGACGTCGTCGTCTTCGTCTCCTCCCCTCGACACGCCGGAGACCGCCACGGCGACGACGAGCTCCACGTCTCGACCGCCAATGTGGACCGAACGAGCAGTGACGACCGCCGGAGACCCTATATATACCCCGCCACCGTCTCCGCCACTCGTGTTCTTCTTTTTCCTCTAAATTTCCGAAACCCTAACTCGCCGGCCACGATCTCGCCCCGGCGATTCCGACCACCCCAGAGCCCGCCGTTGAGCTCGGGAGGAGCGCCTCAATGTCCTCGTTCGTCTCGTGAAGTCACAGGCCGAGGGAAGCTCGGAGGATGAAGATTTCGTCCGTTCCCTTTCACGGTACTGCGAAGGAAACGGCGACCGCCGCGACGCCTCCGTCTCCAATCAACACCGACGACCCTACAGGAAGCATCCAGGTGATCTTGCGCATCTTTTGAGCATCCTATCGAGCCCTAGGTCGCGCCGTAGAGCCCTGTCACCGTCGACCACCGTGCACCGCCGCAGCACCTCGCCGACGGCCACGCTCCGGCGACCATTTCGGAGCGGCGCCTGTACCAATATGTTCACCTCGGCGTGCTGAGTCTCGTGGAATAAGTAGTTTGCCCGCGGGGAGAGCTTAACTCCGGCGACCATCGCCCTCAGACCGCCGGTCACCGTGAACCTTGCCACGCCAGCAATTTTGACCACGGTCAATGCTGCGTGGCAGGTGACGTGGGGATAGCCCCACCAATCAGTGGCTATGGGTAGATTTAGCCGGGTGCATTTAGTATTCTTTCATTTTAATTCAATTTCAGAAAAATGTTGCAGCTTTGCCAAATTATAGAAAATTCATATTAACTCAGAAATATATATATGAGATATCAAAATGCTCCTAAAAATAAAATCTATCAGATAAAAATATAATATGAAATTTTTATTTTAATAAAAATTTAATTATTTAATACTTATTAATTAAGCCTTTATTCCTAATTCTAAACTCAATTAAAATTCAACAATTAGGAAAAACTTCTAAATTTAGTAAAAACTATTAAGTAAATAAAGAAAACATTAAAATTATTTTTCTTTATTTATTATTTTGTTAAATCCTTATTAGAGGGATTTAAACCTTGATTAATAATTACCTTAATTATTAAAATCCTTAAATGCCAAATCCAATATTATTTTTATTTCAAAGTTATTAATAACTTCAACTTTATAATGAAGTTATTAACCTAAGAACTAAATGGTAATTAGAAAACCCTAGTTCCATTACAAATAAAGTTATAGTTTCATAATTTCATATGAAACCCTAAAACCCTAAATTCGTTTAGAACCCTAGCTCCATTACTTCATATGAACCCTAAATTGTTTCCAAACCTAAACCCCAAGTTAACATGTGATCATGTTACTTCAATAGTAGTCATAGAACCATAGTAGCAACTAAATATTTGCCATGACCACATAAAATGTAGTAACCTATCATTACTAAATTAGCATCCCATGTGTTCATCTTAATCAAACCTAGATGATCAAATAGAACCAACCCTAGTTCCTATCCTTAGAGATATAAACCTTAATTATCCATGATTAGCATCACACCATTGTGATGAACCAAATAGCAATTGTGCCAAGATTGTGCATCAGATTCCATACACACTAAACCCTATAAGTACTTCATAATTATAAATCATCCTATTTAGGAACCAACCATTCTTTACTTAGTGGATCCAATAGCAAACCTAAACAATCTCAATCTTAATTGAGATACTTCTTATTACTTAAGAAGTATGTTCTTCAAAAGTTATTCTTTTGAAGAAAATAGAGAGTATTCATCCACCTTATCTAATATGATCTATAAACCCTAACCAGCTATCACCAGCAAGGTATACTAACCTTGATAGCACCTATGTATAATGATTTGCTTAAGATGTGCTTCACTAAAAACCATATAAGCTCTAGATGTTGATGAATCCAACTTTATTGTGATCCATCGAATCCTTACTCCAGAAACTACTTGGAACCATAGTAAACCATAGAACTCCGCAACCCTAATTAGTATACTTGTTCTTTATTGAAGAACATGTTCTTCGAAAGTTATTCTTTTGAAGTATATGATAATTAATCATTAACCATGCCATATATTAGTAAAACCAACAATTGTTCATTACATGTTACCATTATACCAAATGCTATTGTTGTGTACTAGTAATGTTATTAATATGATATATTGCATTACTTGTTTATGATACCAAGTAACCAATCCTTAATAAGAACCTTGTTTCTGAATCACTCTAAAAGTGCAACACACCCTGAACTAATCATTACAACTCACTAATCCTAAATCATCGGGGTTAAGTCACGCTTAGAACGATTGCATCTCATACTTATGCATTATTGCATCCTTGCCAATCTTTTAAACATCGTCCTTACCGGACGATGATGCTATTTCAGAATTTGGAGTTATTGCATATCGAAGACCTTGCCTGCATAATCTTGCAGTCAAGAAAGGCAAGTCCATCGCTTGCTCATGTCATTTGATTATTTTTACCAAATTACTTGCAAAGTACTAAACTTACCACTCTTGCATAAAAAGCAAAAATGCTATTTTCATAACTATGAATATGACTAAGTGGTGGGCAATGGAACCATGGTATGTGTTGATATGGTGGAGGTTCCATTGCAAGGGTTTATATCCATCTAGGATTAAACAACAAATGTCGTCCAGTGATTCTTGTGCCGTAAAACTCGTGTTAACCATAAGATCTGGAGTGGGACGGAGTAGTCAGTTGTACTTCCACCTCTCTTTCATCAATGGATGCGCTTACCGTAGCAGTTGTGTCTTGCGAGAACAACCGGTGGGTGGGGATCCCCCTCTAATTCCCCACGGTAATGCGGTCTATGATGGGTTGCATTGGCCGGCGAAGGACCATGGTTGCGACCTGGTAGTTGTCGAGGTCGGAAGATATCCAAGTGATATAGCCCGGCAAGGACCCAAGGTCGGATTTGCAACAAAGGGTGGGTGTTCGAGGTAGCGGAGGGGTATAACTTGGCTAGGACCTTATACCGGGCCTCACACCAAAGGAAGTGTGGACGGGGAAATTGCCCGGTTGGCACCAAGGTTAACATCTCTTGTGGGTAAAGCAACACACCTCTGCAGAGTGTAATGAATCGTGACCTGTCACTCCCTGTTCCGGGTTTTGGAACTGCGAACGCTGCCGGAAAGGAACTCCATGAAGTTCTAGTAAACCGGTGAAGGCTGACGGACATAGTTCTTCTGAATAAAAGCAACCTTTTGAAGAAATGATTACAAAAACCTGCATTGGTATTAGACTTTCTGGTCTAATGCCGTAGCTAGTGCATTAAACACCTCTTTCCTATAATGAACTTGTTGAGTACGCTCGTACTCATCCCACTCTTAAATCCCATGCTTAGATATGGAGGCATCGAAGGAGGATCTACAGTGCAACTCGAAGGCCGAGGAGTCAACAACTACTTCAAGAGACAGGACCTCGTCGAGGAGTCGATTACCACATCCAACAAGGAGAAACCTAGATTAGCAATAGAAAGGAACTAGCTTCCTAAACCTAGCTCCTATTTAGCTAGAATCTATTCTTAGCCTCTATAGCTAGTTAAATACTCTACAACTAAAGTTCGTGATAGGTTTAGACTACGAGTCATTCTTCTGGAGTTTATTTGCAGATTTACCTCATTGTAAAGTAGGAGGCAGTGCTGATCTTCTGTAACAGACTCGGAGTTGTAATTCTATAGACATGCCTTGGACCCGCATATGTTTATGTTGTACCACTCTGAGCGATATAATACTAGTGGAACGGTGTTTCATTGGTGTTATATCAGACTTGCATACTACACCATGCAGTGGTATGCCGGGTCACCACATCATAGTTACCAAAATAATGGATAAGGGTAAAATACCCTTACAATCTCCCCCTTTTTGGTATACGATGACAAACCGAGCTAGAGTCACATATAGATATTATGATAAGCTTTAAACCTTGATTCCATATGAGATATTGAGACATCTCCCCCATAATGTGTGCACTTGGAGAATTTGTGTTTGAATGCAAAGTGCACCATTTGTGGAATATGAGAAGCTCCCCCAATATCTTTAGGAAACAAGCATGGTATGGACATGTGCATATCAAGATATATAAGCATAACACATAATCATCCTAACATAGAGATTAAGCATACAAGTACTTGTCCATACACGAATTATTTAAAGTAGCAAATGGTTCTTGGAATGAAAAGGCAAACAAATAAGCACAAGCCAAATAAGAAGCAAATAAAATATCAAGCATGGCTTGTGCAACCAAGGAACCGCAACCAAGGAGCCCCGTGATCCTAGACTCTACTATCTTCTCCCCCTTTGGCATCGGAATACCAAAAAGGCGAAGAAAAGAGTAGGGATGCTAGCGCTCCCATCAATAGAACTCGGTCCCTGGGGGTGGAGAGCCATCCTCGCCACCATCATCATCTTCACCCTCGTCATCATCATCATCATCATACTGTTCATTGCCTTCATCATCATCCTCGCCATATCCATCAGTATCAGGTTCATGAGCATATCGAGGAGGAAGACCACCGTGAGCGTACATGGAGAGATCAAAGTTCTGGAGCATCTCATCATCAATGGGAGGCATCTCCCAAGTAGGTGCATACACAGGCTCCATCTCAGGTCCAGGAGGAGGAACAGGGGTGTTTCTGGCAGCCATGAAGTCATTTTGGCGCCTCCGAGTTTCCTGGTTCAAGGCAAGGCTTTGATGTGCAACATCATTGGTATTTTTGCACATCTGCCATAAGCTGGTGAAGAACCGTGAGGCACCATGCTTGGGGCGCCTAGAGTAGCTGGAGGTAGCAGGGTCATGCTTTTCCATGGACCGGCGCTCAGAAGGCATCATGAAAGAACACAGTGCAATGAAATTGCCTCACAAGGATTGGACAATAGTGCCCATCAGCAGGCTTCAAGCACATGAGATCAAACAGCCCCATCCTTTTCAAGGTATCAACCACAAAGCAATACTTGGTGGCTTGATGCATCGTAAGAACATCCTTGTTGATGGCCTTGGGCATCACAATAATACCATTCTCCATGCACTCTGTAGAGTTTTAGTAATCATCCCACAAATGTTGTTGGGTGATGGTCCAGAAAAATCTATCTCCATGAGGGTAAGTGATGTCTACGCACGCTTCTATTCCTGTAGACAGTGTTGGGCCTCCAAGAGCAGAGGTTTGTAGAACAGCAGCAAGTTTCCCTTAAGTGGATCACCCAAGGTTTATTGAACTCAGGGAGGTAGAGGTCAGAGATATCCCTCTCAAGCAACCCTGCAATTAAGATACAAGAAGTCTCTTGTGTCCCCAACACACCTAATACACTTGTCAGATGTATAGGTGCACTAGTTCGGCGAAGAGATAGTAAAACACAGGTGGTATAGATGGTGGTAATATTGCAGGAAGTAAAGATGCAGTAAAACAATAAACAAGCGATGTTTGCAGTATTTGGAAACAAGGCCTAGGGATCATACTTTCACTAGTGGACACTCTCAACATTGATCACATAACAAATAAATAACTTCTCCTCACTTGTGCTACATACACTCTCTTGTTTGATAACAAACACCATTCATTGTGTAGGGCTACAAGAGCTCCCTCAAGCCGGAGTTAACAAGCTCCAGAACATTCGGAGTTCATATTTAAGTAACCTCTAGAGCATAATAGACCGTTGCAATTTAGACTGAGTACTAACATAGCATACACACTGTCAATAATAGCTATGAAAGGGGGAATAGATCGCATCAATACTATCATAGTAATAGTTAACTTCATAATCTACAAGAGATTACAATCATAACCTACGCCAACTACTACATGATGCACACACTGTCCACATTACATCATGAAGGAGGAATAGACTACTTTAATAACATCACTAGAGTAGCACATAGATTAATAGTGATACAAAGCTCATCATATGGATCTCAATCACATGTAAGGCAGCTCATGAGATCATTGTATTGAGGTACATGAGAGAGAGATTAACCACATAGCTACCGGTAGAGCCCTTAGCCTCGAGGGAGAACTACTCCCTCCTCATCATGGGAGACAGCAGCGGCGGTGAAGATGGCGGTGGTGTCGATGGAGATGCCTTCCGGGGGCAATTCCCCGTCCCGGCGGCGTGCCGGAACAGAGACTTCTGTCCCCCGAACTTGGCTTCGCGATGGCGGCGGCTGCGTAACTTTTCTCGTCCCGTGGCTTATGTTTTTAGGGTTTTCACGTCTGGGAGACTTTATAGGCGAAAGGGCAGCCTCGGAGGAGCCAGGGGGTGGCCCCCCATAGGCTGGCGCCCCCCCCCCCCTTTGGCCGCGCCGCCATGTGGGGTGGGGCCCCCGTGGCTCCCTCTCGGTCCCTCTCGGCTCTCCGGAAGCTTCCGTGAAATATAAGATCGTGGGCATTAATTTTGTCCAATTCCGAGAATATTTCCTGTGTAAGATTTCTGAAACCAAAAACAGCAGAAAACAGGAACTGGCACTTCGGCATCTTGTTAATAGGTTAGTTCCGGAAAATGCATCAAACGATATAAAGTATGAACACATGTAGGTATTGTCATAAAACTAGCATGGAACATAAGAAATTATAGATACGTTGGAGACGTATCAAGCATCCCCAAGCTTAGTTCCTACTCGCCCTCGAGTAGGTAAACGATAACAAGGATAATTTCTGAAGTGACATGCTACTATCATAATCTTGATCATACTATTGTAAAGCATATGAGATGAATGAAGTGACTCAAGGCAATGGTAAAGATGATGATTAAACAACTGAATCATATAGTAAAGACTTTTCATGAATAGTACTTTCAAGACAAGCATCAATAAGTCTTGCATAAGAGTTAACTCATAAAGCAATAGATTCAAAGTCGAAGGCATTGAAGCAACACAGAGGATGATTAAGTTTCAGCAATTGCTTTCAACTTGTAACATGTATATCTCATGGATAGTTGTCAACATAAAGCAATATAACAAGTGCAATAGGTAAACATGTAAGGATCAATGAACATAGTTGACACAAGTGTTTGCTTCTAAGATAGAAGGAAGTAGGTAAACTGACTCAACATAAAGTAAAAGAATGGCCCTTCGCAGAGGGAAGCATGAATTACTATTTTTATGCTAGAGCTTTTATTTTGAAAACATGGAAACAATTTTGTCAACGGTAGTAATAATTCATATGTGTTATGCATAAGACATCCTATAAGTTGCAAGCCTCATGCATAGAATACCAATAGTGCTCGCACCTTGTCCTAATTAGCTTGGATTTACATGGATTATCATTGCATAACATATGTTTCAACCAAGTGTCACAAAGGGGTACCTCTATGCCGCCCGTACAAAGGTCTAAGGAGAAAGTTCGCATTGGATTTCTCGCTTTTGATTATTCTCAACTTAGACATCCATACCGGGACAACATAGAAAACGAGATAATGGACTCCTCTTTAATGCATAAGCATTCAACAACGAGATAATATTCTCATAAGAGATTGAGGATTAGTGTCCAAACTGAAACTTCCACCATGATTCATGGCTTTAGTTAGCGGCCCAATGTTCTTCTCTAACAATATGCATACTCAAACAATTTGATCATGATAAATCACCCTTACTTCAGACAAGACGAACATGCATAGCAACTCACATGATATTCAACAAAGGTGTAATAGTTGATGGCGTCCCCAGAAACATGGTTACCGCTCAACAAGCAACTTATAAGAAATAAGATACATAGCAACATATTCAATACCACAATAGTTTTTAAGGCTATTTTCCCATGAGCTATATATTGCAAAGACAAGGAATGAAATTTTTAAAGGTAGCACTCAAGTAATTTTACTTTGGAATGGCAGAGAAATACCATGTAGTAGGTAGGTATGGTGGACACAAATGGCATAGTTTTTGGCTCAAGGATTTGGATGCACGAGAAGTATTTCCTCTCAGTACAAGGCTTTGGCTAGCAAGGTTGTTTGAAGCAAACACAAGTATGAACCGGTACAGGAAAACTTACATAAGAACATATTGCAAGCATTATAAGACTCTACACTATCTCCTTGTTGGTCAAACACTTCACCAGAAAATATCTAGACTTTAGAGAGACCAATCATGCAAACCAAATTTCAACAAGCTCTATGGTAGTTCTTCATTAATAGGTGCAAAGTACATGATGCAAGAGCTTAAACATGATCTATTTGAGCACAACAATTGCCAAGTATCAAATTATTCAAGACCATAACCAATTACCACATGAAGCATTTTCTGTTTCCAACCAAATAACAATGAACGAAGCAGTTTCAACTCCGCCATGAACATTAAAGATAGAACTAAGAACACCAGTGTTCATATGAAAAAGCGGAGCGTGTCTCTCTCCCACACATGGATTGCTAGGATCCGAATTAATTCAAACATAAACAAAAATAAAAGCAAACAGACGCTCCAAGTAAAGTACATAAGATGTGACGGAATAAAAATATAGTTTCACTAGAGGTGACCTGATAAGTTGTCGATGAAGAAGGGGATGCCTTGGGCATCCCCAAGCTTAGATGCTTGAGTCTTCTTGAAATATGTAGGGATGAACCACGGGGGCATCCCCAAGCTTAGACTTTTCACTCTTCTTGATCATATTGTATCATCCTCCTCTCTTGATCCTTGAAAACTTCCTCCACACCAAAATCAAAACAAACTCATTAGAGGGTTAGTGCATAATCAAAAATTAACATATTCAGAGGTGACATAATCATTCTTAACACTTCTGGACATTGCACAAAGCTACGGAAAGTTAATGGAACAAAGAAATCCATCAAACATAGCAAAACAGGCAATGCGAAATAAAATGCAGAATCTGTCAAAACAGAACAGTCCGTAAATACGAATTTTTCTGGCGCAATTAACTTGCTCAGATGAAAAAGCTCAAATTAAATGAAAGTTGCGTACATATCTGAGGATCACGCACGTAAATTGGCAGATTTTTCTGAGTTACCTACAGACGGGGCTGCTCAATTTCGTGACAGTAAGAAATCTGTTTCTGCGCAGTAATCCAAATCTAGTATCAACCCTACTATCAAAGACTTTACTTGGCACAAAAATGCAATAAAATAAAGATAAGGAGAGGTTGCTACAGTAGTAACAACTTCCAAGACACAACAAAACAGTAGCAAAATAAAAACATGGGTTATCTGCCAAGAAGTGCTTTCTTTATAGCCATTAAGATGGGCTCAGTAATTTTAATGATGCTCGCGCAAGAAATAAGAGTTGAAGCAAAAGAGAGCATCAAGAAGCAAATTCAAAACACATTTAAGCCTAACCCACTTCCTATGAAAAGGAATATTGTAAATAAACAAGTTATGTAAGCATAATGCAACAAGCATAGGAAGGCAACACAAGCGCAACTTCAAGATTCTCAACATAAAGAGGGGAAACTTAATATTATTAAGATGCATATAACCATGTTTCCCTCTCTCATAATAAATTTCAGTAGCATCATGAACAAACTCAACAATATAACTATCACATGAAACATTCTTATCATGAGCTACATGCATAAAATCATTACTCTCCACATAAGCATAATCAATTTTATTAGTAATAGTGGGAGTAAAACTACCATAACCATCATTGTAATCGTCATAAATTGCAGGCATGATATAATCATAATAACCTTTATCCTCCATAGTAGGTGGCACCAAAATACCACTATCATTATAATCATCATAAATAGGAGGTAAAGTATCATCAAAGAAAATTTTCTCCTCAAAACTCGGGGGACTAAAAATATCATGCTCATCAAAACCAGCTTCCCCAAGCTTAGAATTTTCCATAGCATTAGCAACAATGGTGTTCAAAGCATTCATACTAATAACATTCCCATTAGCATGCATATAAAGTTCCATGGGTTTTTTAATTCTCTCTTCAAACACATCATGTCCTAATACAAGATAAAGTTCATAAAGATCACTAATATTGTTGTTGTTTTCCATTAAGCCTAACTAGTGAAAATAAAAACAAGAAACAAAAAGATATAATTGCAGGATCTAAAGGAGATACCTTCGAGTACTCACACACCGGCAACACTGCTAGGAAATAGCTTAGTAGTCGGAGGATGTGAATACCTTTTACCTTACCTGCAATTAAGATACAAGAAGTCTCTTGTGTCCCCAACACACCTAATACACTTGTCAGATGTATAGGTGCACTAGTTCGGCGAAGAGATAGTAAAACACAGGTGGTATAGATGGTGGTAATATTGCAGGAAGTAAAGATGCGAGTAAAACGAAGAAACAAGCGATGTTTGCAGTATTTGGAAACAAGGCCTAGGGATCATACTTTCACTAGTGGACACTCTCAACATTGATCACATAACAAATAAATAACTTCTCCTCACTTGTGCTACATACACTCTCTTGTTTGATAACAAACACCATTCTTTGTGTAGGGCTACAAGAGCTCCCTCAAGCCGGAGTTAACAAGCTCCACAACATTCGGAGTTCATATTTAAGTAACCTCTAGAGCATAATAGACCGTTGCAATTTAGACCGAGTACCAACATAGCATACACACTGTCAACAATAGCTATGAAAGGGGGAATAGACCGTATCAATACTATCATAGTAATAGTTAACTTCATAATCTACAAGAGATTACAATCATAACCTACGCCAACTACTACATGATGCACACACTGTCCACATTACATCATGAAGGAGGAATAGACTACTTTAATAACATCACTAGAGTAGCACATAGATTAATAGTGATACAAAGCTCATCATATGGATCTCAATCATGTAAGGCAGCTCATGAGATCATTGTATTGAGGTACATGAGAGAGAGATTAACCACATAGCTACCGGTAGAGCCCTTAGCCTCGAGGGAGAACTACTCCCTCCTCATCATGGGAGACAGCAGCGGCGGTGAAGATGGCGGTGGTGTCGATGGAGATGCCTTCTTGGGGCAATTCCCCGTCCCGGCGGCGTGCCAGAACAGAGACTTCTGTCCCCCGAACTTGGCTTCGCGATGGCGGCGGCTGCGTAACTTTTCTCGTCCCGTGGCTTATGTTTTTAGGGTTTTCACGTCTGGGAGACTTTATAGGTTAGTTTCGGAAAATGCATCAAAATGATATAAAGTATGAACAAAACATGTAGGTATTGTCATAAACTAGTATGGAACATAAGAAATTATAGATACGTTGGAGACGTATCAGTAAGTGGGTTCCTCGAATCGATAGGGGTTCTCGTCTCGAAGTCTTCTCCAGGAACCAACATGTACTGTGCCAACATTGTACGTTGGCACTCTCCCAGTAAGGTCATCAACTGGTGTTGCTTGCTTGTCTTTCTTTCTCTTGGCAAATGTCTTGCTTCTAACTCCAGCTGAACTGCCTCGACCAGTAGTCTGAGGTGCTCTAGAAGGCACACGAGAGCTAGTACGTCATCCTGGAGGCCTCGTAGGCCTTCCTCTCTTGGCAACAGTGCCACGGTCATCACCACTCGAATCACTTGTGAATCAGCAAATAGAGCGAGGATAGTAGTGGGGTAAGTGTACATGTCATCAGGAAATAGGGAGGCCAAAGAGCATAGCATATATTCAAGTGTTTTTGACGGAGTTGTGCGAACAACTGGGCGACCCGGCGGATGGTCCGGTCCAACCGGACGAGAGACCGGACGGGCCGGTCGACCGGACCACGCGCCGGACCGGCCGGTTGAGAAGCCGGTTGACCGGGCCAGGGCCGGGTGCTGTCGATTTGTTAGATTTGCCTAGAAATTCAACCACAAAAACATGCAAAAACTCATAAACTTGAACATATACTATAGCAGTAGAGTGGAGTATGTGCATAGTGGTGTGAAACACACTAATGGCATGAGGACTTACAAACCCTAACCCTAACCCTAACCCTAAGATTTTCTCAAATTTCCTCAAAGATGTGTAGTGTGTGATGAGGACTTAGAGATAGAGGGAAAGGGAGAGGGATTTACCCGAAGACATGGTCCTCCTTGCTCAAGGGAACAAAGAGAACACCTAGGGAGGGCTTGACGGCCAAATCCTCAAGAACTCCAAATGTAGCTTGAGAGGGACCAAATCCTTTGGTGGAGATGATGCAAGTGTCCCGATCTATGATTTGGTGAAGTTTGAGAGGATTCTAGTGGTGGGAAAGGCCTAGGAAGAGGTGGGGATGATGGAGGCGGCGCCCATGGTGTTTATGGTGGAGGGGGGAAGTGAGGAAGAAGACCCCTGATACGTCTCAAACGTATCCATAATTTCTTATGTTCCATGCTAGTTTTATGACAATACTCACATGTTTTATACACACTTTACATCATTTATATGCATTTTCCGGCACTAACCTATTAACGAGATGCCGAAGCGCCGGTTGTTGTTTTCTCGATGTTTTTGGTTTCAGAAATCCTACAAAGGAAATATTCTCGAATTGGACGAAATCAACGCCCGTGGTCTTATTTTTCCACGGAGCTTCCCGTAAGACCGAAGAGCATACGAGGTGGGGTGACGAGGCGCCCAAACCACAGGGCCGCGCGACCTGGGTGGGGCCCGCGCCGCCCTATGGTGTGGGGCCCTCGTGCCTCCACCGACCCTGCCCTTCCGCCTACTTAAACTCTCCGTCGCGAAAACCCTATTACCGAGAGCCACGATACGAAAATACTTCCAGAGACGCCGCCGCCGCCAATCCCATCTCGGGGGATTCAGGAGATCGCCTCCGGCACCCTGTCGGAGAGGGGAATCATCACCGGAGGGCTCTACATCACCATGCCCGCCTCCGGATTTATGCGTGAGTAGTTCATCCTTGGACTATGGGTCCATAGCAGTAGCTAGATGGTTGTCTTCTCCTCATTGTGCTATCATGTTAGATCTTGTGAGCTGCCTATCATGATCAAGAACATCTATTTGTAATGCTGCATGTTGTGTTTGTTGGGATCCGATGAATATTGAATACTATGTCAAGTTGATTATCAATCTATCATATATATGTTGTTTATGTTCTTGCATGCTCTCCGTTGCTAGTCGAGGCTCTGGCCAAGTTGATACTTGTGACTCCAAGAGGGGGGTATTTATGCTCGATAGTGGGTTCATGCCTCCATTGAATCTGGGACAGTGACAGAAAGTTCTAAGGTTGTGGATGTGCTATTGCCACTAGGGATAAAACATCAATGCTTTGTCTAAGGATATTTGTGTTGATTACATTACGCACCATACTTAATGCAATTGTCTGTTGTTTGCAACTTAATACTGGAAGGGGTGCGGATGCTAACCCGAAGGTGGACTATGTAGGCATAGATGCATGCTGGATAGCGGTCTATGTACTTTGTCGTAATGCCCTGATTAAATCTCATAGTAATCATCATGATATGTATGCATCTCTATTTGTCAATTGCCCAAGCTGTAATTTGTTCACCCAACATGCTATTTATCTTATGGGAGAGACACCACTAGTGAACTTGTGGACCCCAGTCCATTCTTTTACATCTGAAATACAATCTATCGCAATCTCGTTCTCTGTTGTTTTCTACAAGCAAACATCATCTTCCACACTATACATTTAATCCTTTGTTTACAGCAAGCCGGTGAGATTGACAACCTCACTGTTACGTTGGGGCAAAGTATTTTGATTGTGTTGTGCAGGTTCCACGTTGGCGCCGGAATCCCTGGTGTTGCGCCGCACTACACTCCGTCACCAACGGCCTTCACGTGGCCCTTGACTCCTACTGGTTCGATAAACCTTGGTTTCTTACTGAGGGAAAACTTGCTGCTGTACGCATCACACCTTCCTCTTGGGGTTCCCAATGGACGTGTGCTTCACGCGTATCAAGCTCTTTTTCTGGCACGTCCGTTGGGAACCCCAAGAGGAAGGTGTGATGCGTACAGCAGCAAGTTTTCCCTCAGTAAGAAACCAAGGTTTATCGAACCAGTAGGAGTCAAGGGCCACGTGAAGGTCGTTGGTGACGGAGTGTAGTGCGGCGCAACACCAGGGATTCCGGCGCCAACGTGGAACCCGCACAACACAATCAAAATACTTTGCCCCAACGTAACAGTGAGGTTGTCAATCTCACCGGCTTGCTGTAAACAAAGGATTAAATGTATAGTGTGGAAGATGATGTTTGCTTGTAGAAAACAACAGAGAACAGAGATTGCAGTAGATTGTATTTCAGATGTAAAATAATGGACTGGGGTCCACAGTTCACTAGTGGTGTCTCTCCCATAAGATAAATAGCATGTTGGGTGAACAAATTACAGTTGGGCAATTGACAAATAGAGATGCATACATATCATGATGAGTACTATGAGATTTAATCAGGGCATTACGACAAACTACATAGACCGCTATCAAGCATGCATCTATGCCTAAAAAGTCCACCTTCAGGTTATCATCCGAACCCCTTCCAGTATTAAGTTGCAAACAACAGACAATTGCATTAAGTATGGTGCGTAATGTAATCAACACAAATATCCTTAGACAAAGCATTGATGTTTTATCCCTAGTGGCAAGAGCACATCCACAACCTTAGAACTTTCGTCACCGTCCCGCATTCAATGGAGGCATGAACCCACTATCGAGCATAAATACTCCCTCTTGGAGTTACAAGTATCAACTTGGCCGAGCCTCTACTAGCAACGGAGAGCATGCAAGAACATAAACAACATATATGATAGATTGATAATCAACTTGACATAGTATTCCATATTCATCGGATCCCAACAAACACAACATGTAGCATTACAAATAGATGATCTTGATCATGATAGGCAGCTCACAAGATCTAACATGATAGCACAATGAGGAGAAGACAACCATCTAGCTACTGCTATGGACCCATAGTCCAGGGGTGAACTACTCACACATCGATCCGGAGGCGATCATGGCGATGAAGAGCCCTCCGGGAGATGATTCCCCTCTCCGGCAGGGTGCCGGAGGCGATCTCCTGAATCCCTCGAGAATGGATTGGCGGCGGCTGCGTCTCTAGAAGGTTTTCCGTATCGTGGCTCTCGGTACAGAGGGTTTCGCGACAAAGGCTTTAAGTAGGCGGAAGGGCGGAGTCGGAGGGCTGACAGGGGCCCCACACGCTAGGGCGGCGCGGGCCCACCTTAGGCCGCGCGGCCCTAGTGTGGCGGCGCCTCGTCGCCCCACTTCGTGATCCTTTCGGTCTTCTGGAAGCTTCGTGGAAAAATAAGACCTCGGGCGTTGATTTCGTCCAATTCCGAGAATATTTCCTTTGTAGGATTTCTGAAACCAAAAACAGCGAGAACAACGAATCGGCTCTTCGGCATCTCGTCAATAGGTTAGTGCCGGAAAATGCATAATAATGATATAAAGTGTGTATAAAACATGTGAGTATCATCATAAAAGTAGCATGGAACATAAGAAATTATAGATACGTTTGAGACGTATCAGAGACCCAGGTATACCAACTATCCCTTGTTCCATCAAGAATAATTATGTTAGAACTGCTCTATGTGATTTCGGAGCAGGAGTTAGTGTTATGCCTTTTTTCCTTTACAAGAGACTTGATCTAGATAAGTTGATACCAACCGATATATCTTTGCAAATGGCTGATAAATCTACTGCTGTTCCTGTTGGTATATGTGAGGATGTTCCTGTTCAAGTTGCTCATAATTGCTTAATATTAACTAATTTTGTTGTATTGGAAATGCCTGAAGATGATAATATGTCTATTATTCTTGGAAGACCTTTTCTTAAAACTGCAGGGGCCGTTATTTATTGCAATAAAGGAAAAGTCACTTTCAATGTTGATGACAAGGAACATACTGTTTATTTTCCTAAGAGGATTGATAAAGTATATGGAGTTAATACAATTTCTAATTTGAGATCTATCAAAGTGGGAGTTATTGATTGTCCTATATATGAGCCTAAAGAAGGATATCAAACTATTGTGATTGGATCCATATCAATACAATATAAGGTAACATGATTGATTTGAGGTTTATTTCTTCTTATGACATGTAAAATTTATTTGGTGGCAAGACTTGATCAACCTTGTTAACAAGTATATTTTAAATGCATGGAAGAGCTAAACAACATTTCTTTCTTTCTCCACTTGTTTTACTTGCTGTAGTACTACTTGTTTTGCAAGATGCTTTAGTTGTTTAGAAGTTCGAAAATCTTTTTCTGCCCTGTAATAGTAATTTTAACACCCAGAAATGTGCGTTTTTCGAAGTTCTCAAAAATTTACAAAAATTATACCGTTGGTCCTATTTTTCGAAATGCAACCTGGGAGTGCCTGGGGCTGACCAGTGGGGCACCCCAGGGCTGGCCCCCATGTGCCGGCGCGACCAAGGAGGGGGGCGCGCCACCCTGTGGTGAGGGCCCCACCTGGCCCCACTCAGTCATCCCTTCCACTCATTCCACTCTCTCTCCCGAAAAAACTCGTACCAGTTTGTTCTCACTCGCTTTTTCGCCCAAGAGCTCAGGATTTTTCGATCTCTTTGCTCAGCACATCTTTGCTGCTAATATTTGGAGCATTTGCTCTCCGGTATGTGACTCCTCCGATTATCCAAATAAAATTTTGTATGGTTGAGTATATCTTGAGTAATTTGTTGCCGTAGGTGACATGTTAAGCGAGTTTGCATGCTTGATTCAAGTTGTAGAAATTAGTTTTGATGCATGTTTAGTACTCTATCAAGTTCCTATGGTAGTTTCCCTCATTTATATGTCTCAAAATCAACTTTTATAATGTTTGTTAAAAATTTCAGAAAAGGATAATGAATAACCACACCTTTGGAGAAGTGTTTGAGAGGGATATGCCAAGAGTGACAAGGCCTTCAAGGGAAGCCACTCGTGTTAGGCGATCCTATGATGAGGATGTCATTGCGCCTAGCTTTGAAGACGAGGAGGACAACGGGATTCCTAATGCTTCATCCTTTCCATGCTTTGACTTTTTGCGTAATGCAGGGCTACTTGATGACTTCTTGTTTCTCATCAATAATGTGGGCTTGTCTACCTATATGGAAGATGGGAGCGGTCAATTTTATAGGCTAACTAAAATCTTTGTTGAAAGCTTCAAATTTGGCAACACATCTTTCACACCATCAGTTAAATTTAAGATTTATGATAGGCCTGTTACTATGAAATTGTGTGATTTTTGTGCTGCATTGGATATTACTCCTATAGGTACAGCGAAGAAGATCGAGAACCGCCCCAAGGCTTTGACGGAACTTTATCGAGAATTTACCAACGATGATAGTCGTACCATTCAACGCGGCAAGATAAGGAACATTCAGCTCCCTGCCATTAGATATTTCGCTTACTATCTTAGCATTCTTGGTCGGGAGAATACTAGCAACATTTCTAGTTGTCATCTTGCTTTTCTGGTTGCTGCACTGACTGGGAGTACACCTTACCATCTTGGTGCTCTCATTGCTCGTCGCTTAGCTAGTAAGGGACCTATTTATGGAGGAATTGTTGCTTCACGTATTGTTGCACATCTAGGTCTTTCTATTGAGCCTACTGATGAGATATTAACTCATATTAAGCTTGATATTGCTGCTATGAAGAGTCACCAATTTGTTACAAATGACTCTAACTTAGAAAATATTGTCTATAGAATGTTGTTTATTGACGGGGATGAGAGGGAAATCCCTTTGCCGCAGGCCGATTTGTCCAGTGTTCGCAGGAGACCGTGGTCGCGTTCCAAGGAGGAGGTGGATGAACAGCTGAGGATACGTGGATTTGACCAGCAGCACGACTCCGAGGACGCCGGGCCCTCTTATGGGTACAATGTCACATATCCTGGTGCGTCCTCCAGTTCGTACCAAGGACAGGGTCCTCCTTCATCATATTACGGAGGCGCCACTTCATGGGCACCGTGGAATTGACCTCCACTTAGGCCAAAAGCCTAAGCTTGGGGGGAGGTATACCGGCATCACCCATTCATTGCATATTACAATTGCCGGATATGTGTATATACTTGTTTCGCTTCTTATGGTTGCCTCTAATATGAGGAAGATGATATTTGGGGAAGTCTTTGTCTAAAAACAGATTCTGGACTGATACTGAAAAAATTCCGTGCGTAGCCAGAACGTTATTTTGAGCTGCAATTTTTGTGCATGCTCCCCAGGTTATTATCTAACTTTCATTAGTTGAGCACTTTTCGAGTTGAACAGCAGAAGATTTTTGAAAAAATTGATTACTGTACTGCTGTCAAGTTTTTGCAGATTTCTGCTACTTTGCTTTTCTGTGATTCTTTTAGTTTTCATTCTCTTGTTTTTGCTTTGTTTCTTTTCTAAAACACAAAAAAGACCAAAAATATTTCTGTTGTTTCTCTTTATTATTTGTTTATTTGGTTTCTTGTCCTTATTTTGCTTTATTTACTATCGTTGGTTTGCTATGAGAAAATCCAAAAAGATTTTACTTTCGCTCTTGTTTCCAATTCGAAAACACCAAAAATATTTGTTGTTCTTCTTCGGTTTTGTAAAGTTTATTATGGAGTTCAGCGGTATCCGGTGGTTGGAGCTTGGTTTTCATTTCATATTATTCAAGCTACACAAGTGAAAGGCAATAATGACGATCTACGACAATTTGACTGTGGTGAGAGGCTGGTATGAACTCTATTTGTTTTCATTTTTGTACATATGCTCATCCATGTGAGCATGCTTAGTTGGTTCATGTGAGGTATATGTCATTTAATGAAAGTCTAGTAGTTCATGATCTCTCATGTTTAGCTCCAATTTATTAATATGAGTAGCATGTCATAAACATTTGCTTGCATTGTTTTATTCATAGATAGGTATGACATTGTGGTATCCTCCTCTGAATAACTCGTTTGAATTGACTTGGCACATGCTCACGCATGCATATGACTAAACAAAAAGTCAATTAAGCCTCGATGATTTACTTTTCTTCAGAGTACTTGTATCACTTTTATGCCTCCGTTAATTTTATTCGGCCGCAAGCATGATTATGACAGTTATTGCTCTCTTGATTGTCGCTTCCCAGTCTATTGCTAGCCTTCACTTGTACTGAGCGGGAATGCTGCTTGTGCTTCCAAATCCCCGAAAACCAAGTTATTCCAAAGTGTCCACCATAAATACCTATGCATGGCATTTCAAACCATTCCAAGTAAATTTTCATGTGCTACCTTTAAAACCTTCAAAGTACTTCTCAATTTGTGTCAATGTTTTATAGCTCATGAGGAAGTATGTGGTGTTTTATCTTTCAACCTTGTCATTTACTCTCGACGGACTTTCACCAATGGACTAGTGGCACATCCGCTTATCCAATAATTTTGCAAAAAGAGTCGGCAACGGGGTGCCCGGCCCCAATTAATCAACCTTCATAAATAATTCTCTTCACATGTTTTGCCCCGATTTATCAGTAAGCAACTTAATTTGCAAATAGACACTCCTCCATGGTATGAGAATGTTGGAAGGCACCCGAGGATTCGGTTAGCCATGGCTTGTGTAAGCAAAGGTTGGGGGGAGTGTCATCCATAATGAAACTAAAATACATGTGTAAACAAAAGAGAAGAGGGATGATCTACCTTGCTGGTAGAGATAACGTCCTTCATGGGAGCTGCTCTTGAAAGTCTGGTTGACAAGGTAGTTAGAGTGCCCACTATCATTCGTTGACAACAACAAACACCTCTCAAAACAATTTTACTTCTGTCTTTAGAAAAATGAAAAGCTCTAGCACATGTTAATCCCTGCTTCCTCTCGCGAAGGGTCAATCTTTTACTTTTATGTTGAGTCACCATCCTTTCTTTGAGCACCTTCTTGAGATCATAATTGTCATTCTTAGTGTAATATGCTTGTCCCAAAATATGATCAGCTGTGGTATAACTTTGATGCTTTTATCTTTGATAATCTTTACTTCTAGTCTTTCCATGAAATTCAGAGGTGCCTGGGCATTTATGTTTTGTTGTACAAATACGGGCAAGCGAGATACCACTTTATCATATCTCTTTATGAACATTGCAATCCTACCCGCTGATAGATATGATTCATGATGCTTATTATTAGTTTGTTGGTATCTTTTTCATGATTGACATAACTATTAGATGACTTTATTTGCATTTATCTTATTATGAATTGCCTAAGTACTCGTCCATATCATGATAATATTTACATCATATGAACAAATGTGTTCGTGAAAGTTCTTTTATCGCACTCAGTTGTTAACTGAATTGCTTGAGGACAAGCAATAAGCTAAGCTTGGGGGGAGTTGATACGTCCAAAAAGTATCTACTTTCCCGAGCACTTTTGCTATTGTTTTGCCTCTAATTTGTGTATTTTGGATACAACTAACACGGACTAACGCTGTTTTCAGCAGAATTGCCCTGGTGTCTTATTTTTGTGCAGAAAATCAACTTTCAGGAAAATCCCCGGAAATAATTGTGAAGGGCCTATTTTTACAGAAGACACACGGAGCGAGAAGGGCAGGCCAGGGGGAGGCCCACGACCTCCACACCATAGGCCGGCGCGGCCAAGGAGGGGGCGCGCTGCCATATGGTGGGGCCGCCTCGGCCAGCCCCCGACGCTCCCCTCTGGACTACTTAAAGCCTTCGACCTAAAAACGCGAGGGGGTTCGACCATATTTCCAGAAGACATCCAGAACTCCGCTGCCATCGCGAAACTCCGTCTCGGGACTGTTATCACCAGAATTTGACCGGATCAGAGGTGGGCCGCGATTGAAGATGGGCTGGAAGATTATACATGGGAGGAATACATGAATCGGCCTTATATACCAAGTTTGGGCTAGTTTGCCGTGTATACGTAACATAGTAGGATACGTGTTGGTTAGATAGAGTTTGGGCTCGTGCCCGGTTGGGATTATTCCCACGTTAGAAAGTCTACGGACTATAAATATGTATCTAGGGTTTATGAAATAAACAACAATCACGTTCACCATAAACCAATCTAGGCGCATCGCCAACTCCCTTGTCTCGAGGGTTTCTTCCGGGTAAGCATTATGCTGCCTAGATCGCATCTTGCGATCTAGGCAGTACACGTTTATTTGTTGTTCATGCGTTGCTCGTACTGAAGCCTTTTTGATGGCGAGCAACGTAGTTATCATAGATGTGTTAGGGTTAGCATTGTTCATCGTATCATATGCTGTCGTCGTGCAACCCTTAGACGTCTAGCCGTCCTTACACCTAAGGGCGGCACCCCGCTTGATCATTATTTAGTAGATCCGATCCGTTATGATTGCTCCTTGTTCTTCAAGGATTAGTTTAATATCTGCATGGTTAGGCCTTACAAACGGGTTGAAGGATCCAGTGGCGCGTAGGGTGTAGTTTGCTAGCCCTAGACAGGATGTTCCGAGGATCAACTTTGTGTTGGTTTTTAGGCCTTGTCTAGGGTTGGTTTACGATCACCGTACGTGGCCGCCAGGCTCAATCACGAGTAGGATGTTCCGATTATGCGGTGAAAACCCTAAATCGTAGTAGGTCGTTTTAGCTTTATTTTGATCAAGCGAGGACCACCATCTGATCGTACACCTCGTACGCATCATGGGTGGATCGGCTCCTTGAGCCGATTCACAGGACAACCTGAGAGCCGATCGAGGCTCGTATTTAATGTTTACGTGTATGCCATGCAGGAAACTAAGCGAGGCATGATACGTCTCCGACGTATCGATAATTTCTTATGTTCCATGCCACATTATTGATGATATCTACATGTTTTATGCACACTTTATGTCATATTCGTGCATTTTCTGGAACTAACCTATTAACAAGATGCCGAAGTGCCGGTTCCTGTTTTCTGCTGTTTTTGGTTTCAGAAATCCTAGTAACGAAATATTCTCGGAATCGGACGAAATCAACGCCCGGGTTCCTATTTTGCCGGAAGCATCCGGAACACACGAGAGCCGCCGGAGGAGGGCCCCGTGGGCCCCGGACGACGAGGTGGCGCGGCCGGGGCCCGGGCCGCGCCCCTATGGTGTCGGCGCCCCTTCGACCCTCCGACGCCGCCTCTTCGCCTATATAAAGGTCCCGGACCTAAAACCTCGAGACGGAAAAGCCACGGTACGAGAAACCTTCCGGAGCCGCCGCCATCGCGAAGCCAAGATGCGGGGGATAGGAGTCTCCGTTCCGGCACGCCGCCGGGACGGGGAAGTGCCCCGGAAGGCTCCTCCATCGACACCACCGCCATCTCCATCAACGCTGCTATCTCCCATGAGGAGGAGTAGTTCTCCATCGAGGCTCGGGGCTGTGCGGTAGCTATGTGGTTCATCTCTCTCCTATGTACTTCAATACAATAATCTCATGAGCTGCCTTACATGATTGAGATTCATATGATGATGCTTGTAATCTAGATGTCATTATGCTAGTCAAGTGGGTTTTACTTATGTGATCTCCGGAGACTCCTTGTCCCACGTGTGTAAAGGTGACAGTGTGTGCACCGTGTGGGTCTCTTAGGCTATATTTCACGAGAATACTTATTCACTGTTATGAATGGCGTAATGAAGTGCTTATTTATATCTCTTTATGATTGCAATGTGTTTTGTATCACAATTTATCTATGTGCTACTCTAGTGATGTTATTAAAGTAGTTTTATTCCTCCGCACGGTGTAATGGTGACGGTGTGTGCATCCGTGTTAGTACTTGGCGTAGGCTATGATTATGATCTCTTGTAGATTATGAAGTTAACTATTGCTATGATGGTATTGATGTGATCTATTCCTCCTACATGGTGTGAAGGTGACGAGTGTGCATGCTATGTTAGTACTTGGTTTAGTCGTGTTGATCTTTCATGCACTCTAAGGTTATTTAAATATGAACATTGAATTGTGGAGCTTGTTAACTTCGGCATTGAGGGTTCGTGTAATCCTACGCAATGGTGTTCATCATCCAACAAGAGTGTAGAGTATGCATTTATCTATTCGTTATGTGATCAATGTTGAGAGTGTCCACTAGTGAAAGTCTAATCCCTAGGCCTTGTTCCTAAATACGCTATCGCTGCTTGTTCATTGTTTCTTGCGTTACTACTGCTTGCATTACTACTGCTTGTTTCTTGTCCCGGGCAAAGCACTTTTCGGGTGCCGTTGCCACTTGCTCATACTTATTTATACCACCTTTATTTCACTATCTCTTCGCTGAACTAGTGCACCTATTAGGTGTGTTGGGGACACAAGAGACTTCTTGCTTTGTGGTTGCAGGGGTTGCATGAGAGGGATATCTTTGACCTCTTCCTCCCCGAGTTCGATAAACCTTGGGTGATCCACTTAAGGGAAACTTGCTGCTTGTTCTACAAACCTCTCGCTCTTGGAGGCCCAACACTGTCTACAAGAATAGAAGCACCCGTAGACATCAAGCTATTTTACGGCGCCGTTGCTCGGGGAGGAAAGGTAAAAGGTACTCACACTCCGGATCTCGGCTACTAAGCTATTTTCGCAGTTGTAAGTACTCGAAGCTATTTCCTTTAGATCCTGCAATTGCATCTTTTTGTTTCTTGTTTACACTAGTTTGGCATAATGGACGACAATGAGCTTCTTATTCTATTTCCTGATTTAAGACATGGATGGTTTGATGCGAAAATTAAAAAACCTATGGAACATATTAGTATGAACGCTTTGAACACCATTGTTGCTAATGATATGGAAAATTCTAAGCTTGGGGAAGCTGGTTTTGATGAGCATGATATTTTTAGTCCCCCAAGAATTGAGGAGAAAATTTACTTTGATGATACTTTGCCTCCTATTTATGATGGTTATAATGATAGTGGTCTTTTGGTGCCACCTACTATGGAGAGTAAATTTTGTTGTGATTATACTATGCCTCCCACACTTGATGAGAATAATAATGATAGCTACTTTGTTGAATTTGCTCCCACTACAACTAATAAAATTGATTATGCCTATATGGAGAGTAATAATTTTATGCATGAGACTCAAGATAAGAATGCTTTATGTGATAGTTATATTGTTGAGTTTGCTCATGATGCTACTGAAAGTTATTATGAGAGAGGAAAATACGGTTGTAGAAATTTTCATGTTACTAAAATGCCTCTCTATGTGCTTGAAATTTTTGAAGCTGCACTTGTTTTATCTTCCTATGCTTGTCACTTTGCTCTTCATGAACTTGTTTATTTACAAGATTCCTATGCATAGGAAGCATGTTAGACTTAAATGTGTTTTGAATTTGCCTCTTGATGCTCTCTTTTGCTTCAACTACTATTTCTTGCGAGTGCATCATTAAAGCTGCTTGAGCCCATCTTAACGGCTATAAAGAAAGAACTTCTTGGGAGATAACCCATGTGTTATTTTGCTACAGTACTTTGTTTTATTTGTGTCTTGGAAGTTGTTTACTACTGTAGCAACCTCTCCTTATCTTAGTTTTGTGTTTTGTTGTGCCAAGTAAAGTCGTTGATAGAAAGGTTGATACTAGATTTGGATTACTGCGCAGAAACAGATTTCTTTTCTGTCATGAATCTGGGTCTAATTCTCTGTAGGTAACTAAGAAAATTATGCCAATTTACGTGAGTGATCCTCAGATATGTACGCAACTTTCATTCAATTTGAGCATTTTCATTTGAGCAAGTCTGGTGCCCTTTTAAAATTCGTCTTTACTGGACTATTCTGTTTTGACAGATTCTGCCTTTTATTTCGCATTGCTTCTTTTGCTATGTGGGATGGATTTCTTTGTTCCATTGACTTCTAGTAGCTTTGGGCAATGTCCAGAAGTGTCAAGAATGATTGTGTCACCTCTGAACATGTGAGTTTTTGATTATGCACTAACCCTCTAATGAGTTTGTTTCGAGTTTGGTGTGGAGGAAGTTTTCAAGGGTCAAGAGAGGAGGATGATATACTATGATCAAGAAGAGTGAAAGCTCTAAGCTTGGGGATGCCCCGGTGGTTCACCCCTGCATATTTCAAGAAGACTCAAGCGTCTAAGCTTGGGGATGCCCAAGGCATCCCCTTCTTCATCGACAAATTATCAGGTTTCTTCTCTTGAAACTATATTTTTATTCGGTCACATCTTATGTACTTTACTTGGAGCGTCTGTGTGCTTTTATTTTTGTTTTTGTTTGAATAAATGCTTGTGTGGGAGAGAGACACGCTCCGCTGGTTCATATGAACACATGTGTTCTTAGCTTTTAATGTTCATGGCGAAGGTTGAAACTGCTTCGTTAATTTTTATATGGTTGGAAACGGAAAATGCTACAAGTAGTAATTGGTAGAATGTCTTGGATAATTTGATACTTGGCAATTGTTGTGCTCATGTTTAAGCTCTTGCATCATATACTTTGCACCCATTAATGAAGAAACACTTAGAGCTTGCTAATTTGGTTTGCATATTTGGTTTCTCTAAAGTCTAGATAATATCTAGTATTGAGTTTTGAACAACAAGGAAGATGGTGTAGAGTCTTATAATGTTTTCAATATGTCTTTTATGTGAGTTTTGCTACATCGTTCATCCTTGTGTTTGTTTCAAATAACCTTGCTATCCTAAACCTTGTATCGAGAGGGAATACTTCTCATGCATCCAAAATCCTTGAGCCAACCACTATGCCATTTGTGTCCACCATACCTACCTACTACATGGTATTTATCCACCATTCCAAAGTAAATTGCTTGAGTGCTACCTTTAAAATTCCATCATTCACCTTTGCAATATATAGCTCATGGGACAAATAGCTTAAAAACTATTGTGGTATTGAATATGTACTTATGCACTTTATCTCTTATTAAGTTGCTTGTTGTGCGATAACCATGTTTACGGGGACGCCATCAACTATTCTTTGTTGAATATCATGTGAGTTGCTATGCATGTCCGTCTTGTCTGAAGTAAGAGAGATCTACCACCTTAATGGTTGGAGCATGCATATTGTTAGAGAAGAACATTGGGCCGCTAACTAAAGCCATGATTCATGGTGGAAGTTTCAGTTTTGGACATATCCTCAATCTCATATGAGAATAATAATTGTTGCCACATGCTTATGCATTAAAGAGGAGTCCATTATCCGTTGTCCATGTTGTCCCGGTATGGATGTCTAAGTTGAGAATAATCAAAAGCGAGAAATCCAAAATGCGAGCTTTCTCCTTAGACCTTTGTACATGCGGCATGGAGGTACCCCATTGTGACACTTGGTTAAAACATGTGTATTGTGATGATCCGGTAGTCCAAGCTAATTAGGACAAGGTGCGGGCACTATTAGTATACTATGCATGAGGCTTGCAACTTGTAAGATATAATTTACATAACTCATATGCTTTATTACTACCGTTGACCAAAATTGTTTCATGTTTTCAAAATAAAAGCTCTAGCACAAATATAGCAATCGATGCTTTCCTCTTTGAAGGACCATTCGTTTTACCTTTATGTTGAGTCAGTTCACCTATCTCTCTCCACCTCAAGAAGCAAACACTTGTGTGAACTGTGCATTGATTCCTACATACTTGCATATTGCACTTGTTATATTACTCTATGTTGAAAATTATCCATGAGATATACATGTTACAAGTTGAAAGCAACCGCTGAAACTTAATCTTCCTTTGTGTTTCTTCAATACCTTTACTTTGATTTATTGCTTTATGAGTTAACTCTTATGCAAGACTTATTGATGCTTGTCTTGAAGTACTATTCATGAAAAGTCTTTGCTTTATGATTCACTTGTTTACTCATGTCATTACCATTGTTTTGATCGCTGCATTCATTACATATGTTTACAAATAGTATGATCAAGGTTATGATGGCATGTCACTCCAGAAATTATCTGTGTTATCGTTTACCTGCTCGGGACGAGCAGGAACTAAGCTTGGGGATGCTGATACGTCTCCGACGTATCGATAATTTCTTATGTTCCATGCCACATTATTGATGATATCTACATGTTTTATGCACACTTTATGTCATATTCGTGCATTTTACGGAACTAACCTATTAACAAGATGCCGAAGTGCCAGTTCCTGTTTTCTGCTATTTTTGGTTTCAGAAATCCTAGTAACGAAATATTCTCGAAATCGGACGAAATCAACGCCCAGGTTCCTATTTTGCCCGGAAGCATCCAGAACACACGAGAGCCGCCAGAGGAGGGCCCTATGGGCCCCAGACGACAGGGTGGCGCGGCCAGGGCCTGGGCCGCGCCCCCCTATGGTGTCGGCGTCCCTTCGACCCTCTGACGCCACCTCTTCGCCTATATAAAGGTCCTAGACCTAAAACCTCGAGACGGAAAAGCCACGGTACGAGAAACCTTCCAGAGCCGCCGCCATCGCGAAGCCAAGATCTGGGGGACAGGAGTCTCTGTTCCGGCACGCCGCCGGGACGGGGAAGTGCCCCGGAAGGCTCCTCCATCGACACCACCGCCATCTCCATCAACGCTGTCTATCTCCCATGAGGAGGGAGTAGTTCTCCATCGAGGCTCGGGGCTGTACCGGTAGCTATGTGGTTCATCTCTCTCCTATGTACTTCAATACAATAATCTCATGAGCTGCCTTACATGATTGAGATTCATATGATGATGCTTGTAATCTAGATGTCATTATGCTAGTCAAGTGGGTTTTACTTATGTGATCTCCGGAGACTCCTTGTCCCACGTGTGTAAAGGTGACGAGTGTGTGCACCGTGTGGGTCTCTTAGGCTATATTTCACGGAATACTTATTCACTGTTATGAATGGCGTAGTGAAGTGCTTATTTATATCTCTTTATGATTGCAATGTGTTTTGTATCACAATTTATCTATGTGCTACTCTAGTGATGTTATTAAAGTAGTTTTATTCCTCCTGCACGGTGTAATGGTGAAAGTGTGTGCATCCGTGTTAGTACTTGGCGTAGGCTATGATTATGATCTCTTGTAGATTATGAAGTTAACTATTGCTATGATGGTATTGATGTGATCTATTCCTCCTACATGGTGTGAAGGTGACAGTGTGCATGCTATGTTAGTACTTGGTTTAGTCGTTGATTCTTTCATGCACTCTAAGGTTATTTAAATATGAACATTGAATTGTGGAGCTTGTTAACTTCGGCATTGAGGGTTCGTGTAATCCTACGCAATGGTGTTCATCATCCAACAAGAGTGTAGAGTATGCATTTATCTATTCTGTTATGTGATCAATGTTGAGAGTGTCCACTAGTGAAAGTCTAATCCCTAGGCCTTGTTCCTAAATATCGCTATCGCTACTTGTTTCTTGTTTCTTACGCGTTACTACTGTTGCATTACTACGCTTGTTTATCGTCCTGGGCAAAGCACTTTTCGCGGTGCCGTTGCCATTGCTCATACTTATTTATACCACCTGTATTTCACTATCTCTTCGCCGAACTAGTGCACCTATTAGGTGTGTTGGGGACACAAGAGACTTCTTGCTTTGTGGTTGCAGGGTTGCATGAGAGGGATATCTTTGACCTCTTCCTCCCTGAGTTCGATAAACCTTGGGCGATCCACTTAAGGGAAACTTGCTGCTGTTCTACAAACCTCTGCTCTTGGAGGCCCAACACTGTCTACAAGAATAGAAGCACCCGTAGACATCAAGGCACATCCAACACCTTCCTGACCAGGTATAGGTCAGGTGGCACGCCCTTGCATCAGCATCGGACGTGCGTGCCGAGTCTTTGCGGGCCGTCGCTCGGAGGGACCAGGGCCGGCCGCGAGTCCCGGGAGCCTCCCGGCTCTACGATGTTGCCCGTCGCCGCTCGCCGGTGGGTTTCGACCGCAACACATTTCGGCACGCCCGGTGGGACAATCTTCGACATCAACCGCATCGCCATCTACATCCGAGATGGCGGAAGGCACTCCGATCAAGTACGAGGATCCGACCGAGGAGCTCAAGAAGAAGCATGACGAGATCAAAGCGGTCCTCGAAGCCGACCTCATCGGCTCTTTTCACGGAACCCGCTCACATGGCATCGGGTGGAAAGGGTTCTCACCGAAGGCGCGCTCGATGGAGTGGACCTGTCCGCCCCGTCGAGAAGAACGCACCAGGTCGCCGCGTCGGAGAGATTAACTTCATGGTGGCTCATTCGCCGCACCGCCATTCCGAGAGCCTCGGTGAACACTTTGGAGCGTGTCGCTCGCGCGTGATCCGAGAAATCATGAGCCATCGGCATTCTCCGTCGGGACCAGCTCGGGGACTCACCAAGGAGAGATGCCACTCCGGTCCCGTCCACCGCTGCCATTCGCGTTGGCAGCACCGAAGTGCCGAATCCACCGGCATACGTCGTCTACAAGATCGGTGGTGACCCTAGTGACTACCGGTTCTTGCATGAGGCGCCGAAGGAGATCCCTCACGGATACACGTGCACATACGTGCCGGACCGCAGATAGTCGGGCACTCACGAACCGAGGCCGCAACAGCAGGGACTTCTGGAACAGCAGGAGGAACTTCGGGAACAGATCTTGAGAAGCAGACGTGGCTAGCTAAGTATGCCACCCCGGCAAACCTCCAGAGCTCAGCTCTTGCAGTTGGCTCAGATTTGGAAAAGCGAGCATGGCTGGCTAAGTATGCCACCCCGGCAAATCTTCAGAGTTCGACTCCTGCAGGCCGGCACCGCGGATCAAATCGGTACAATCCCGAGAGACCGGTTCGGCATGGTGCCGAAAAAGGAGGATAATCGGCTATTCCAAGCCGTACCCCAACGAGTACGAGTTGATCCCGCTACCACCCAAGTATCGGCTCCACGATTTTTCCAAGTTTAATGGATCGGATGGTTCCGGCTCCATTGAGCATGTGAGCCGATATTTGGCACAGTGGGCACGATCTCGGCATCGGATGAGCTGCGCGTGAGGTTCTTCGCACGGTCCCTCACGGGATCGGCTTTCGGGTGGTACACATCGCCGCCACCGGACTCAATCCGGACTTGGAAGCGGTTGGAAGAGCAGTTCCACATGCGGTATGACTCGGAGGCTTCCGAGGCTGGCATTGCCGATCTAGCACAAGTACGACGAAGCGCGGAGAGACGGTGGCGGAATATGTCCGGCGCTTCAGGACCGTTAGGAACCGATGCTATTCGGCTCATGTGACCGAAAAGAAGCGGTCGAGTTGGCGGTGGTGGGTCTCGCATCACCGATCAAGGACGTGGCCTCCCAAGCGATACTACCCTTCAACGGCGCACATGGTGCGGAAGCTGCCGCATATGAACGAGCGCCACCCGGACGTTTACCAGGGATAAATTCAAATGTGCGGTGGTCCTGGTTGAGGCAGATGAAGATCAAGGCTCTGCGGGAGATCAAGAGGTAGCAGTAGCTGAATGGACTCAAGGGGCAAGCCCCGTGTCCTGCAAGTGGGTTAAGCCACAAGGTCCTCCAAGAGGGTTTGACTTCGATGTCACCAAGGCTGAACAAATTTTCGACCTCTTACTCAAGGAGAAGCAGCTAAAGGTACCCGAAGGCCACAAGATCCCCACGGCTCGAGAGTTGAACGGAAAGCCATACCGCAAGTGGCATAACACGTTCACCCACGCCACCAACGACCGCAGGGTGTGGCGTCGGCGAGTCCAAATGGCAATAGAACAAGGGCGTCTAATTTTCAGCCAGTACGCCATGAAGGTCGACACACACCCCTTCCCCGCCGTTAACATGGTGGAGTGCACTTACCATGGAAGGTGCCAACCAGGATTCTCGTGCAATATCAACATGGTAGGACCTAGGCACCACTCTGGTAAGGACGGAGATGAGGGCAGCTGCTCTCATAGCAAGGATACAGAGGAAGCCGCTCCACGCGATCGGCTCCGTCACGATGGCAAGTGCTACATCACAGAGGGAGAAGTGAGGAACATAAGATATCAGCGACCTCTCTCTGATCACCTCCTCAACAAGTATGTGGGTCAATACGACCAACGCCGGCGATACAACGACGATGATGAAAGAGATCGTCTGGCTAGAGACGCCAGGAGACACCGTCGGCATGATCGCGACGAGGAGAGATATGAGCGCCACGCCAAGGAAAAGTCGAGAGAGCAAGACGACGTGGATAGGCATTGGGACTGCCCCTTCTTCAGACACTCGCTGGGATTCGAGGAATGAGCCGATTTCCTACAATCGGCAACCGTCCCGAATGTAGACAAAAGAAGAAGGATGCGGCTAATGTGTCCGTGTTCAAACGTCTAGGGCCTCTCCCGCCTCGGAACAAGCACGGCCGAGTCCGCTCGGGTAGAAGATCTCGAGGAACTAGAGGACGATGATGAAGAAGACAAGTATCATCGGCCAAGGTGGTGCCCCGATGGGCTCAGCCGTTCCCAAAAGCGTAGGGTTCAGCGACTACGTGGGTTGGAGGAAGCCGAAAGGTTATACCGCACACGTTGAGGAAGGCGCGGCCCGATCCGGCCGCTAAAATTCAGCGAACCCCGGACGAAGAAGGTCGCCCACAAAGGAAAGAGTGGCGCCCCGGACAAAAGAAAGCCGATGATGAGACATCGGCCGGCACAAACATGGTGTTCATCCTTCCAACGGAGTTTAGTGCTCCAGGATTAGACGAAGCACTCGTGGCACAACTTGACTGCGGCCCACGGCTGGTCATCTTTGAGAAGCCACGAGAAAGAAGCTACGGGCATCCGAAGGCCCCGTACTTGCGAGGCTACATCAATGGGCAGCCTGTCAACAAGATGTCGGTGGACACCGGAGCGGCAATCAACATTATGCCATACTCCATGCTACGTCGGTTGGGACGCTCTAGCTCGGATCCGATCAAGACCAATGTGACACTGAGCGATTTCAACGGCCAAGCATCTGACGCACAAGGTGTTCTGAACGTGGATCTGACCGTAGGAAGGAAAACCGTCCCTACGACGTTCTTTATTGTCGACGAGCAAGAGCACCTATGCTTGTCCTACTAGGGAGAGATTGGATCCACGCCAAGCTGTTGCATTCCATCCACGATGCACCAATGCCTAATACGAGTGGGATGGAGATGAAGTAGAAGTCGTCCACGCAGATGATTCAGCCGAGATTTCAACGGCCGGCATGAACGTTTGGGAGACATCGGGCCAAGAGCCACTCTTAGGCATCAATTTGGACGATCGCGAGCGCATCGACGTGACGAAGGACGGGGTTAGGCTGGTTTTATCCACCGGCCTGACCGTGTAACAAAAGCAACATCTATGGACAAACGTGGCGATGCCGATCCATGTGATCGGCCCCAAAGATCTATGAAGGAACATTGCAAAACCTTCAATGAGCAATCAATATGGAGGCCGATTCCAGCAATCGGCCAAAATTATCCTCACCATGCGTTCTGCTTGGGTTCAACGTCGATCTAACGGGCAATGGGTTTACGTCGGCTGATGAGTTGGAAGAAGTCAACACTGGTCCTAACCGAGCCGACGTTCACATATAGTGCCTTGACTAACCACGAGCCGATATCGGCGGATACCGCGAGAATCGGCTCGGGGGGCACCTAATCAGATGAACATGTGCGATACATGTGCAGTGAAACATTGGGGGCCGATAGAAAAATCGGCCCGTAAAAAAAAATTTCTCATGATATAAAGCCGATGCACGGACATCGACTTTAGAGCTAAGGAACAAAGCCGATGCACGGCCATCGACTCTAGTACAATTACACTTCAAGACACGGATGGCCTTCTGTGTGGTGGTTTTCTCAGTTTTGCGCGAGCATAGGTCCATTTGTCTGAACTGTGTGTCCTCACCACCGTTCTCGCCTTGACTGAGGCTCGGGGCGCAGCTGGTTTGGTGAATGCTCTGTTTTTAGAAGCCGATTGGGGTTTCATCGGCTAGCCCGCCATCATAACCCTTTTCCAAGATGGTGAGTTGTTGCAAGAGAAGACCACTAGAGCTGCTGAAAGGAATTGGAAAGGGAAAGCCATCATCATCTACACGGTCAGGGCCGTTCCTGTTGATACAAAAGATAAAGCAAGGCGCGATTGGATGAGGTTGTTTTGAGTCCGTTACAGTTACGAACCTGCGCAATTGACATCTGAGGTTCATGTGGCCGTCAGTTTGATCTGCTCAAGCGGCGATTTGGGGATTTGAGTTTTGCTCTTTCAGGTAAGTCGCAGGTTACCATTTGAAAAGACGATAGAATTGGCCTTGCTTGCGTTTTATGGCGAGGGCCGATGCTCTGCCATCGGCTCTTAATGTGGTGACTCACTTTAATCGGCAAAGTTGGAAAAGGGACAGAATCAGCTGAGAAATGTCTTCTTCATAAATAAGAGAGGATTTTTACAATGAAGAGCCGATTGCTCAAGAAAGGAAGAACAAAAGAAGAGCCGATTGCTCAGGAACTAGTAATCCTACATTGCTAATCCTCGCTGGCCTCATCGTCGGCATAGGAGCTGCCGTCGGCGCTACTTCCGGAGAATTCCTCGTCGCTGCTGCCCCAGCCCTCGGCCGGAGCCTCTTCTTCCTCGTCATCATCATCATCCTCGCTGTCCGCCCAAGCGCGGAAGCGCTTCGCCGGCGGATACCCAGCGAAAGAGGAGGAATCATCCTCCTCCCCTTCCTCTCCTTCCTCGTCATCATCATCGTCCTCGCTGTCCGCCCACGCGCGGGAGCGCTTCGCCGGCGGATACCCGGCGGAGGAGGAGGAATCATCTTCCTCCTCTTCCTCCTCTACTTCTTCTTCTTCTTCCTCCTCCTTGTCGGAGGAGGTGGGGTTCGCCCAGGAGTGGAGGTCGTCTTCACTCTCGCTCTTTAGCTCCCCTTCGATGAGGAACTCGAGGTCGTCCTCCCCATCGGTCAGAGGTAAGTCACCTTCTGACCCGACGAGTGCTTCGGGTGGACCATCTGGTATGTGGTCAAAGTTCCACTCCTGCTCGCTCGAGGAGGAAGATTGGAGGGAGAGGCCTGAGGAGATAGAGGAAGAGGAAGACATTGCTACAGGGAAAGAGGGTTTTTTGGGTGCTGATGGACAGAACAGAGCAAGGGGATGAAGTGGTGAATCGTTCGGCACAGATAAATAAAGGGGATATAGTGGAAATTCAATGCCACATCAGTTTCCGAGGAAGTGGTGCCCAACGGAAAAGAATTTTTTTTTTGCCAGGTTACGCGGAGAAGTGGAGGAGGCAAGGCATCATGATGAAGGATACTGCGGCGGTTCTGCTCTGCCACGACATGACCAGACGAAGGAAAAGCATAATGATTTTGGAATTGTCATTTCCAAAACCAGGGGGGCATGTGTTATCACCAGAATTTGACCGGATCAGAGGTGGGCCGCGATTGAAGATGGGCTGGAAGATTATACATGGGAGGAATACATGAATCGGCCTTATATACCAAGTTTGGGCTAGTTTGCCCGTGTATCTGTAACATAGTAGGATACGTGTTGGTTAGATAGAGTTTGGGCTCGTGCCCGGTTGGGATTATTCCCACGTTAGAAAGTCTACGGACTATAAATATGTATCTAGGGTTTATGAAATAAACAACAATCACGTTCACCACAAACCAATCTAGGCGCATCGCCAACTCCCTTGTCTCGAGGGTTTCTTCCGGGTAAGCATCATGCTGCCTAGATCGCATCTTGCGATCTAGGCGAGTACACGTTTATTCGTTGTTCATGCGTTGCTCGTACTCGAATCCTTTTTGATGGCGAGCAACGTAGTTATCATAGATGTGTTAGGGTTAGCATTGTTCATCGTATCATATCGTCGTCGTCGTGCAACCCTTAGACGTCTAGCCGTCCTTACACCTATCTTAGGTGTAAGGGCGGCACCCCGCTTGATCATTATTTAGTAGATCCGATCCGTTATGATTGCTCCTTGTTCTTCAAGGATTAGTTTAATATCTGCATGGTTAGGCCTTACAAACGGGTTGAAGGATCCGAGTGGCGCGTAGGGTGTAGTTTGCTAGCCCTAGACGGGATGTTCCGAGGATCAACTTCGTGTTGGTTTTTAGGCCTTGTCTAGGGTTGGTTTACGATCACCGTACGTGGCCGCCAGGCTCAATCACGAGTAGGATGTTCCGATTATGCGGTGAAAACCCTAAATCGTAGTAGGTCGTTTTAGCTTTATTTTGATCAAGCAGGACCACCATCTGATCGTACACCTCGTACGCATCATGGGTGGATCGGCTCCTTGAGCCGATTCACAGAGCCGATCGAGGCTCGTATTTAATGTTTACGTGTATGCCATGCAGGAAACTAAGCGAGGCACATCCAACACCTTCCCGACCAGGTATAGGTCGGGTGGCACGCCCTTGCATCGGCATCGGACGTGCCTGCCGAGTCTTTGCGGGCCGTCGCTCGGAGGGACCAGGGCCAGCCGCAGTCCTGGGAGCCTCCCGGCTCTACAGTGTTGCCCGTCGCTGCTCGCCGGTGGGTTTCTGACCGCAACAGGGACCAGAAACTCCGTTCTGGCACCCTGCCGGGACGGGGAATTGGAGGAGATCATCACCATCATCACCACCGACGCCTCTCCATCGACCATCCATGCTTCCCCCATCCATGTGTGAGTAATTCCCCCGCTGTAGGCTGAAGGGGATGGTAGGGATTGGATGAGATTGTTCATGTAATATCCATAAGATTGTTAGGGCATGGTGCCTAGTATCCGTTGTTGGTACTTTTATGATATTGTTGCAACTTGTTATGCTTAATGCTTGTCACTAGGGCCCGAGTGCCATGATTTCAGATCCGAACATGTTATTGATTCATGATGATATTCATTGTTTTATGATCTTACTCGCAAGTTGTATACACATATTGCTGTCCGGAACCCGAGGCCCCAAAGTGACGGAAATTGGGACAACCAGAGGGGAAGGCTGTGATATGAGGATCACATGTGTTCACGGAGTGTTAATGCTTTGCTCCGGTACTCTATTAAAAGGAGTACCTTAATTACCGAGTAGTTTCCCTAGAGGCCCGGCTGCCATCGGCTGGTAGGACCAAAGATGTTGTGCAAGTTTCTCATTGCGAGCACGTACGACTATATACGGAACACATGCCTATGGTTGTTTAGTACTTGTATACTTGTTTTATTATTATCTCGCAAATGCCTTGTCTTGATTATTACATGAGTTATCTTATCCATGCGAGCGCTCGTTCATCCATCCCTATGCCTACGAGTATTTTAATCCTGCTTGTTTACTACAATCACTACTCGTTGTATTTATTACTCTCTTGCTTATATTTCACTACGCTACTCGCTATAAAACTGTTGCTACTCGATAAATTCTTGCGAGCAAGTCTGTTTCCAGTGCGGCTGAATTCACAACTCCGCTGTTAAGGCTTACAAATATTCTTTGGCTCCCCTTGTGTCGAATCAATAAATTGGGTTTTACTTCCCTCGAAGACTGTTGCGATCCCCTATACTTGTGGGTCATCAATCGCCTTGATCTCATATTCATACATACGTTGAGCCTTCTTGGCGAAGATGATGAACTCCCTATGGGTCTCATCCTTAGATTGAGGAGAAAGACCCAAGAGTATCTTGAGTAATCATCGACAATGACAAGTCCGTACTTGCTCCCACCAAGAGTATCATAATGTGATGGCCCAAAGAGATCCAAATGAAGGAGCTCCAAAGGCCTAGATGTGGTGTCAATGCTCTTGATAGGATGTTTCTTCTTGAGTTGCTTTCCGGCTACACATGCACTGCATACACGATCTTTCTCAAAAGAAATGCCGGTTAGTCCAACAGTGTGCTCACCCTTTAGGAGTTGTTTGAGATTTCTCATGTTAACATGACCAAGGCGGCGATGCCACAACCAACCTTCGTCATGTTTGGCCGCCATTAGACATGTGGAGGGAGAGGGGCTCTCTTTCGAGAGGTCAACCACGTAAAGGTTGTTCTCCACATATCCAACAAGGACCAATTTGAGATTGTCACTCCTAAAGACTTTCACACAATATTTAGTAAAATATGAATTGTAGCCGGCATCCGCAAGATGATATATAGAAAGAAAGTTATAACCAAGGGATTCAACAAGCATGACCGTCTCAAGGCACAAGTCCTTAGAGATTGCCACCTTGCCATACCCAAGTACCTTTCCCTTTGAGTTGTCACCAAAGGTGATGCTTGACTTCTTGTTAATATCTTCAATGAATTGGTCAAGCACACCTCTTCCTCCGGTCATATGATTGGTGCATCCACTATCAAACACCCATTTTGGACCACCGGAGGAATACCCCTACAAAATCAAGTAGAGGATTTAGGAACTCATCGATTAATGGGTTCCTTAGTCATGGCAACAAGATCTTTTGGTACCCAAATTGAGTACCCTCTATACGAATAGCCATTACGAGGTCCTACATAGTTAGCATAAACATCACCATAATAATCAATAAATAAAGCATAGTGATTGTTTGGCCCCGTGCGGTCACCACTAGTGGCTTTGCCCTTTGAGGCTTTGCCATCATTAGTGACCTTCTTGTTCTTTTCTTGAGCGGGCTTCTCCTTCTTGTAGTTGTTCTTCTTGTAGGGCTTGGGAACATACCCAAGTCCATGCTTTTGATTGTTTGACCTTTGCTTACTCAAGAGGTCATCCAATCCCATCTTATTCTTGGTTGCGGTGAACTTGGCAAGTTATTTCTTCAACCTAACATTTTCCTCAAGAATAGTTGCTTGCTCACAAGCCGATTTATTAGGATGATAGTTGAGACCATATTTGGTCACCAAAGATTCAAGATATGTTTTGGTCTCAACATGCAAAGATAGTTCCTCTTGTAAACGAACATGTTCCGCAACAAGCTTAGCATTCTCACTAGTAAAGGAGGTGGAGGAACTAGCAACACTTTTATCAATAATGGGATCATTCATTGATCCAAGAGCCTTCTTGTAGGTTTCTTGGAGTAGATCATGGTTCTCTCCAAGTTTCTTGAGCTCATCCTTAACAAGCTTGTTAGCTCTTTCAAGGTGGTCAAGATCCCTAGTGAGAGAAGCATGAGCAACTTCAAGCTCCTCCTTTGAGACATTGAGCTCCTGGGTCAATAATTGAGCCCTTTCAATAGTTTCAAGGTCCTTAACTTTATCTAGTTCATAAGTTTTAATTTGTTGCTTAAGGCCTTGAGATATGCACCTTTCGGTTTTTAGCTCTTGTCTTAGGAGATTGAGTCTCCGTTCCTTATCATTCAAATGATATTCTAATTCCTCAATGGACTCGTCCTTTTCTTTGAGGGAGTCCATCAAGAAATCAAACATGACAAGAGCTTCACCACGAAGGGTGCATCTAACTTTGTAAAGTTCCTTAAGCACATCTAATTCTTCTTGATTTTCAGGTTCATCATCAAGAACACTAGATAGAGAAGGTGGAGATTCCATTACCTTGGTTTCTCTTACCATTAGACAAGAGCCAACGATCGTAGAGGAGGGAGAATCATTGGATTCATCATCTTGAGTCGTTCTTGCCATGAAGGAGGAACTGACATCATTCTCTGTGGAGTAGTCCTTGGAGTAGTCATATGTGAAGAGTGACCCGGGCTTGGAGAAAGCCAAACCGACACTCCGGCCTCCTTTTCCTCATCTTCCTCTTCTTCATCGGAAGTGTACTCGGCCCCAACAAAGGCTCTTCCCTTGTTCTTTTTGTATCGATCGTTGACTCGGTTTGGCTTCAACCTTGGCTTGACCCCTTTGACAAACTTTGGCTTGTCTACCCTTTTCTCATAAGGGCACTCATTTGCAAAGTGACCATCTTCATCACAGTTGTAGCAGGTTCTCTTCTTCTTCTTCTTCTCATTGAGGAGCATTGGAAACTTTGCCTTGTACTTCTTGGCAAAGAAGGCAAAGTCTGTAGCGATATCACTAGTTGAAGTCATCTCTTCATCTTGTTCAATTTCATAGACTTCTTCTCTTTTATGGTCAGCTCTAGCCTTGAGGGCAAGGTTGTGTGAGGCTTCATCAACACGGTTCATTGCCATGAGCCTTTCTCCTGTCTTGGCCATGTTCTCATTGGCTGCCACATAGGAAACTAGATCATCGGCGTTCAGATCAGCACTTTTGGTAATGATTTGCAAGTTGAGTGCAAGGTTGGTGTCTTTTTGCTTGACTGCAATCATGGCAATGACCTTGGACTTTATGAATGCTTCATTCATCTCAAAGCCGTCGTTGTATTTCTCACATCCAAGTCACTTGACCTTCACTCTAAGAGCCCCAAGCCTTCCATAGGCATCGGCCACAAATTCTCCTTCTCTAATCATGAACATAGTGGCCTCTTGCTTTGCGGACTCATAAAGAGCTGATTGGATCAGATCGGTTCCCTCTTGGAGTACTACGATCCGATCCCACAACTCTTTAGCGGAGTCAATGTCATTGACTTGATCAAGGAGCTTGCGGTTGATGCCACTCCTAATCTTGTCACGTGCGGCAGCATTGAGTTGACGGTTGTAGAATTCGGTGGAGGTCAACCGAGTGGGATCTTGTGGCTTCCGGTATCCATCAACAATGATCTCCCATAACTCCACACTGCATCTGCGAATATGAGATTCCATAGAAGATTTCCAAAAAGGAAAGTTAGTTCCATCAAAATGGGGAACATTCCCACTATGGTTTATATGAGGCATGGGTGAAGTGTTTTTGGGATAGTCATGGTTGACGTCATGGAAACTTTCCCGAGAGGCCGAAACCCACTAGGAGTCCACTAGTCAGGTTCTTAAGCATGGCAGTCATTTGTGCCATTTGGCTTTGTACTTCATCCTCCTTTTTCTTTTTCTCGGCATCATATGCCAAGAATCTGGATTTCATTTCTCTAACCGAAAGGTTATGGTCTTCATCCATACCCTCGAATAGTTTATCCATCTCACTCTTAAGGCTGTGAAGCCCTTAATAAGAGTCCAGGCTCTGATGCCAATTGAAAGTTCAGAGATGGTAAACCTAGAGGGGGGGGGGGTGAATAGGTTTCTACAGATTTGAATTCTTTCTTTGCAATATTAGGCTTTGCGGAATATAAAGGTGAGCCTAATGCAAACTAGGTGATACAACCTATATGAGGATACAAGTAACTCGAGCACGAAGGCTCTCACATGCAGTTATATCACAAGTACGGTGTTCGGTTAGAGATAACCGATAGCACGCAGAGACGAGGGTTTATTCCTGTGTTCCCTTCCTTTGCAAAAAGGTACGTCACGTTTGGAGGGGTGGAGGTCCCACGAAGGATTCCCCACGCCACGAAGGCTCACCCTATTCCCCGGAGCCTATCCCACGAAGGAATAGCTCACTCACTTGTGGTAGACTTTGAGGTAGCCTCCAAACCTTCACAATCTTGTCAGGAGCAAATCCACAGGCCGGATGCTTCCGGACCACTCTTGCCCACCTAGGGTTTCCAATGAACCCTAGAGAGTAAGCTTCTTGATCAATACAAGGGGCAATGGGATTTGGCTTGGTAGAACGGTAGATCGGGACCTCCTTTATCTTTTCCCCAGAGGGATTTGAGTTTGGGTGGAGGAGGAGGTAGATCTGAGCCTTTTGGTGTTTTCTAACAATGGAGTATGTGAGAGAGAGCTCAAGAACAGCTTCATGTGTATTGCCTAACCCTACAGAGGTAGAAGAAGGGGTATATATATAGTCTCTTGAAATATGGCCGTTGGTGACTTGCCACATCAACAGTTTCTTCGAGAGACCCGGTCAACCGGGCCTGGCGCTGGACAGGCTGGTGCAGGGGCCGGTCACGACCGGGCCAGGGACCGGGCAAGCCGGTCCAAACCGGCGCTGGGGCCGGATCCCGACCGGGCGGGCTATGTGACATACTGGACATCCCCCGGCTGGCACCAGCGTGGGGTTCGGTTGGCGCCGGGGCCCCGACCCAGCACCCGGCCCAACCGGGTGTGTGACCGGACGGAGCCGGTCCAGACTGGGTCGGCGACCGGACCTTGACCGGACGAGCTTTCCGAGCTTACTGGACATCACCCGGTTGGCACCAGTCCTGGGGCCGATCGGCGCCGGGCTGGCCGGTGCCACGGCCGGTTTGACCGGGCCACTGACCGGCCAAGTGCTGAAACTCCCTTGTTGATTTTTCATCGAAGTGGGGGGGGGGTATCCCATTGCCTTCTTGTTCCATTGATACACCATTATACCTCTTTGGCTAATACCTGGGAATCATCTTGTAGACATGTATTAGACCAAATACTCTAGCACGGTGTCATAGTTACCAAAATAATGGATAAGGGTAAAATACCCTTACAACCTCTTTATGGACGACAAACGCAACTCCGCCGGTGACAAAGGATCCACTGCTACTGTTGTAGCGTTTGACAAAGAAGATCTTCCACATACCCCAGTGAGGATAAATGCCAAGAAAAGCCTCACAGAGGGTGATGAAAATAGCAAGATGAAGAATGGAATTGGGAGTTAACTGCCATAACTGGATCCCGTACGTATGAAGTAGACGCCGGAGAAACTCATGGGCAGACAAAGACAATCCTCGATACAAGAACGATACAAACATCACGTTAAAATAGGTAGGAGGATTGGGGCGTGAGGACAAACCTGGTAGGATGGCATTTCCTTCTTCAGGAGGGATCAAGCCAAGGCTGCGTGCCTTCTTCTCGTCACGCTTCGACATTGTCGAAGAGGGCCAGTCGCCGGGGGCATCCTTGGTCGCTGCAGCGGAAACTTCCGGCGTAGCCTTCTTCATCGCATCAACGGTTGCCTTGGTGATGGTGCTGCTCGATGCAACACCGGTGGCGGCGGCAGAGCCCTTCTTCTTCACCATCTTGGAAGATGATTGGGAGCAAGGCGGAGGATGTAAGAACAGCGATGGCGGCGACGCATAAGTTACAAGAAGGAAGAACAAAGGAGGAAGAAAGCGGTGAAAAGGAGAATGAAGGGAGTAAAATCTATATTTTTCTTTATAAAAGGGGAGTTACCAAGGGATTGAGCCGGAGGACCTGCGATTAGGTCACCACGTGTCATCAAATCTGTCATGCCAAAGGACATTTACCCCCACTACGCACGGAAATCAAGGAGGCACCTCGATCAACACGCAAGGATCAGTCATTTCCTAACTGACAGTGCAGAGGTAGAGTGAGCCCGTTAAGTCACGTCCTGTCAATCGGGCCGTCGCAGAAGCCACGTCACTGATGATGTCACCAAAAGTATCGACTCCTCATTGAGCGCCCGAAGGAATCTGTAACATTGAGTTGCTCGACTTAAGTCTACATATGGTTGCAAGCATCCGTGCCTAGACTCGGGGGCTACTCCCATCTGGAGCGCTGGACGCGCACCCGATAGAAACTATTGAAGACGAAAGAATTTGTATCCGAAGATTTCAGAAGATCCAGGAACATGCCCGGGGACTTGATTCTGAGTAGGGTAACGTTGTTTTGCCATCGGCAGTTAACCAGAATTGATTTATCGAGTAAGACTGGGTACGTTACTCCAATCCCTTACGTACTATCATCTAGCATGACTTCACTCGAAGTTTTGAAGGACCCGATATAGAAGAAGATATCAGATGATTACGACAGCTTGCAAAAAACATCAGCATCAAAACATTCGATTAGTACAACTTGAGTCTACACACGGTTGCAAGCATCCGTGCCTAGACTCGGTGGCTACTCCCATCGGGAGCGCTGGACGCGCACCCGGTAAAAATGTGCTCTTGATTTCAGAATGATGGAAAGGGATCAAGTCTTTTTGGAAACTATGGACATTTGGCAGAAGACAATTTTAGTCCCTACACGAAGCTTTACTTTGACCAGTCACTCTGGGGCTACTGATGTGGGCATTACCCTCGGATAACTAGTATTACGCTACCTCATATGGCCCAATCAGGGGCCCATGAAGATCATCTACCGACCAAGGTGGGCCAATACGTCGGTTCCAAAGAAGGATACTCATTCGAAGAAGGATTCTTGATGAACAAGGCAAGAAGACGTCAAAACAAGGGAAGATTAGAGATATAACTCTTTGTAACCTAGTCGAACCCGGACAAAACTCTTGAGACTTGGACTACAATATAAGGGCCAGGAGAGGGTCTGCCGAGGGACACACAATCATAACAGATAGATTCATTGCAAGTCTAGAGCTAGGTCTTTAGAATCTTAGTCTCTCGACGAGATCTTAGTCCTAGCCTTCGGCTACCCCATTGTAACCTGATATATTCGATAATCAAGATCAGACAAGCAGGAAGTAAGGATTTTACCTCATTGAGGGTCCCGAACCTAGGTAAATCTCTCTCCCTATCTGTTGGTATCCGATGTCTCGTGTCAGCCTGCAAGATTCCGTCAACCCTAAGCCCCAAAAGGTGGGCATTGCCGAGGAGCACCCTCGTCAGAGACTCACTAAGCTCATATCGATAACCACGGGGAAACCCTTAATTGCGATAATCAATATGTGGTTTGAGACTAGTCGCAGTGGTTATTTAGAGATGCGATGACCGATGGTTTTATGAACGCATCTTATTATGGAGCCCTCTCCACGCACTACATGATTAAAATCATAGTTTATCTTGATTAACATGAATCCTAATGCTAGAGGTGGATCTAATAATTTCCGAGAACACTTTGTCTGACTGAGTTTTACTTCATTTCTCACTACGTTTGTTACTTTATTGTTTTATTCACTTTCTTGCAATCAATTACAACAACCTTTAAAAATAGCTTTATTTGAGATTAAAGAACCCTTTATAAGTTACCCTTAATAGATAGTAGCAAGGGGCATAAAGACCTTAACCAGTAGCTCCTCGTGATTCGATACTCTTATTTCGAAACTAGCTACAATTGAATTGTGCACTTGCAGTCATCATGTATATATGAGTTTCACGAACCTTTCGGATGTCAAACAAAGTCTAGCCTTTTGCCATTTTAGTTTCCAAGAAATACGATGAAGTAAGAAAAAGAAGTGGAATTGGAGCTTCATGGGCCGGCCAATGGGGCCCATGCGCCCCGCCACCACCCTGTTCCATGTCATGGGGTCCCACCACTGCCGAGTGGCTCCGATCTCCTCGTCTTCACTCGTGTGGACTTGTGATATATGCTTGATATCACGGAGTCGCGAGGAGGCGATCGCGAACTAGAGAAACACTCAAATAGAGTGGAACATGCGAAGATTGGAGGTGTTAACGCTACGAGAGTCGTCCCCGGTTGCTCCTCTACCTCCATCAACACTATCACTGTCACCGCCATTATGAAGAGGGTGCAGTCTTCCCTTGTACTATGGGTTATGAAAATAGCTTGTATCATCTCTCTCGGTGTTATTCAGTAATTAAAGCCACATGAACTGCCCTATATAACTGTGGTTATATATGCATTACTTTGACGGTGAATCTTTTGTTAAGAGATAAGTTATGAGAGGCAAATTAATATATAAATATGTTACCTGTTCATGTATGCTAAACTTGTATGCAACAACCCCGTGGATGATGTGTTTATTAGTTGGAGTAATCTGTGATAGTGGCATGTCCATTGTGACACGGAATCTATGTGAGGCTACTATGGTTTTTTAGCTTTCCATTGATCATCATATTAGGAATAAATCAATGCTTATGCTATTGTTCTTAATCCAGCAACATTGTTTACTCAATGTTTGGGTGTGGGGCCGACTGAACTGGTGCTTGTCTCATCCGCAGCCCGGTTCGGCGCAGCGCCGGATTCCGACTCCGCCACCGCGATGATAACCCATTACCCCTCCCTGCTCCGCGCACCCCTCCCCGCCGGCCTCCGCCACCTGACTCCCCACGCTTTCCATTTCACCGCCACCGCCTACTCCCCTCTTCCGCCGCCGCCCTTCCGCGTGCGGCCTCTGCGCGCCGCCGCTGGAGGAGGCACACCGGTAACTCCCCAACGGAACACAATATCCTAATCCTACTCTGGCCACTTGCTTCGTTCCAACTCAAATCGCTCGTGCCGCCGCAGGTAGCTGGTGATGGAGGCAAACGCGCGACGCCTCCCCCGCTGGGAGCCGCGGTGCTGGATTTCGTGCGGAGCAACTTCCTCCCGCTAGGTAACTTTCCTGTTTACACGCGATGTCAGCTGGTTCCTCGTTGCATACTTTGTTTATATGTGATTTCTTACCGCCAATTCCTCTGTGGAATGTAATGCGCGTGTACAGTATATAGTTGCGATACAATTCAGCCAAAATTGAAACACAAGTATTCACTCGCCTGAACTTTGCTTGTACAGTATGTGAACCGAGTACAGCTTAATTCGTTGAATCATACTGTATTTTCTGTGGAGACGTTACCACATAGTTTGTAATCTCAGGTTGTGAACTTTAATTGGATTGATTGTCTTTCTTATCATAGCTCTAATCGGTGGGATTGCTTTGGCCCTCCTGGATCCAACTCTTGGATGCCTTGCTCACAAATATTCCCTGTCAAAATACAGCACTTTTGGGATATTCATTATCTCAGGTTTGCTTTCTTAACCTAATGCACATGCTGATGTGTCTTTCCTACACTAATGGCTTCCTCTTGCATAGGACTGACTCTGCGTACCAAGGAGCTTGGTGCAGCGTTACAAGCTTGGCCTGCTGGACTATTTGGACTAGTATGACTATGACCCAATGTTTAGTCCTTGGCTGTTGCTCTTGCTGATATACCACTACCATGCGTCTGTAACTGTGTCTATGATTTTTGTAGTTCTTACTCCCGATATTATGATCTATATGTTATTGCAGATCACATTTCACTCTATTAGTTGTTCAAGCAACTTTCTGGCATTTATGTTGTTTACTTGGGGTCAACTGTTGCCTTTGTAACTTTATAGAACAAGCTCTGTAGTCTGCTGAACTATTTTGTTGTTATGCTTCTGATTGCAGGGCTCAATTTTGCTGTTGACGCCCTTTCTTGCAAAATTTATTGTGCAAATTCAGTTCATCCCTCGTGAATTTATAACTGGTATAAGGTTCAGCTTCATCACTATTTTTCCAGTTCACTTGAGGGTTTCTCAATTCTCATCCCGTCATTTCATGTTGCTATGTGATAGCTCATACCTTTGTAACTACAGCTTTTTATTTATTTATTTTAACAACACATCTTGCAGGGTTGGCCATGTTTTGTTGCATGCCAACAACATTATCAAGTGGAGTCACACTAACACAGGTGCTACTCCTCTCTAATCATCATCAATGAACACCCGCTACTATATACAGATAGTTAGTACCTAGCACCATTCGAATCTAACACAATTTTATCTTTGCCATGTAGCTTGCCGGTGGTAATTCTGCACTTGCTCTTGCAATGACAGTCATATCCAATCTGCTGGGCATTATATTTGTAAGTGCAACTTTGTTATGATTTTTTAATTTGTTGTCAAGTATCATCAATGATTGAAACAATTAATCCAGTATTGAGTTTGACTTAAATTTGTTGAGTGTTTGAAAGTTCAAATTAGATAGCAACATATTGTTTAATTTTCTCATCTTCCAGTTTGAGTTTGGAAATTCATTATAGTCTTGATCTCTATTTATATTTTATGAGATTCACCTCCTGTGTGGAAGCTACTAAATGCGATGGTCAGTCCTGTATACTCCCTCCGTTTGAAAATAGGTGCCCCAACTTTATCTAGATATGGATGTATCTCTAACTAAAATGGATGTAGATACATTCGTATCTAGACAAAAGCGAGACACCTATTTTTCGACGGAGGGAGTATTAAACTAGATAAAATAGACTGTTACTAAAATCTGGCATAATGATATGCAATAAACTTCTATAAGTTTGGCACAAAGAATTCTACAGATGTTGAAGTATTGTGGGTGTGATCAATATTTTTCTGAGTAACATTAGATCTCCTAGTTTTAGTTTATGGTTTAGGATAACCATCTTGGCTTAATTTTATCTTTTCCTTTCCACAGGCTAAAACTTCTCTTGCTTAGTAAACCGGCTCATCTATCCTTTAATCATAAATTAGGTACCTCTTTCACTTGCAAAGTACATTGGCGCTGGTGCTGGTGTGTCTTTGCCTACAGAGAAACTGTTCAAAAGTCTGGTCAGCACCCTTTTAATACCCCTTATTTTAGGCAAGGTATGTACCTCTTCATATCTCTATACTTCATATCATAGCTTGTGGTCTATTATTTCAGTCCATAACATATCATGCCGCCTATTTTATTTTGCTCATGTGTGTAGATTTATAACTACGTTCATGGTAATTTTTTTATGACAATCGAGTCAGTTCTGGTCCATTTGAATTTGCCTTTAGTGCAAATATGATATCAATGCTTACTATGATATACATTGCATCTTATTTTAGTCGATTTCGTGGCACAGAATATTCAGGAGTTCAGAAGTGCCTGCATTTGAACTTATCCCCTTCAAATGCATAATATTATTTTTCTTTGAACTTTGAATGTCACTCAGTTTGAATCCCTGTTTTCAAAGTAACCGTGGCACACTTAATTTTGAATTCATTAGACATTACATACTTGATTCTCATTATTGTAGTTCAGATCTATGCAAAATTTGACTGCTCTAGTGTAAGCCTGAAATAGTGGAAACTACACTTACGGTGGTTTGTTCTTTTGTCAGGTTGCCCGAGAAACCTCAAAAGGTGAGCATATTTTAAAATCTCTCTATAAATCACTGTCGCTTAGCAAGTCATTGATATGGAGTCCTTATTGTATTTCTTATGTAGATATTGCTGAATTTGTTGATGGGAATCGCCAGGGACTTTCAGTTATAAGTGCTGTTCTTCTCAGCCTAGTACGTCTCTAACATGAAACACGTTTGACACATGTTTTTTTCAAGGAACTGGCAAGAGCAGTGCCTTTCTATTAGAAGAAAAGTGTTAACTTATTATTAAGTCAACTTGTTTGCTGTACCAGTTTATCTTGTTGTGCATAGTTAGCTTCTACTACAAGTGCTTTCAGTGATGCTTTACTTGAGATTAAAAAGATGGGCTAATTGTTGTAGCTTTTTTTTTCCGTAAAAGATTGAATAGAGAGAACACATAACAGATCAAGACAAAGAGAAATGATGATGGATAATCAATTTTAGGAAAATGGTCTGGAGTAGTGCAAGCTTTGTAATATTTTGTGACTTCTTATAATCTAGACATGCAATGTTTCAGATACAGGAGGTTTACATAAACGAGACTCACATTTTGGCTTTACATGAGGGGCTGTTTAGGGAGTTGCTCTTACTTTATGTTGTTTTCTTTTATTTTTGTTGAATCTAGTTCAAATTGGCTTATCTACACTGATTGGAGGACACTCTTTAAGTATCTCCATTTCACAGGTCCCATGGATACAAGTAAGTAGATCAAGATCAATGCTCTTGTCCGTGCAAGCAAAAGCTTTTGCTATTACTGTGACCATTGGAGTGTACGTATGCATTTTTGTCTGACCTTACTGTAGTTTTTGTTGGAATGCTGATATGAAACTTAAAAACACAGCTTCTATCAGGGAATGTTTTTGCTCGTCATCTGTAGAATACTATATGACCTGGCTATGTTATGACATTATGTTACTTGACAGATGAAGTTTGTGAGTGAAATCACTTTTTATATTATCAAGCTTGCAGTATCTTTTTTCTTTCAAAATTATCAATCTATTTACAGTTGTCACCACTTCTCTAGTCTAGAATGAATATAACTGTATGTTTTCACATAGGGACACCTACAGGTGTTATTTGGAGATAAATTACTCCTTCCGGTATATAGCTGCGCCAATTAATTTGGGCCAGAGGGAGTAGTTATAATGATACCTTTTGCATACTGTTTTCTGGTAGTGTCATTTTGTTCGGATTTGGCACCATTACTCACTTTACACAGCCTTACCAGAAACCTAGTGGAAGCAGAGCGATTCTTATAAGAAGAATAAAGGAATGAAAATTGTCCTGCTTGGTTCGTTAAAAAAAAAATATCCTGTTTCATGCATATAGTGACTTATAACTACACATTTGTTTGGCTACTTGAGAGCTATAACATTTTCTGCTTTGGATATGATCTGTGATATATTATGGATGTGAATCTAGTATCATATCTTATTTCTAACTGCGGGATATTTCCTGTCATAGGCTTTTACATCTTGCTCTGTTGGCTTTCAATGCTACAGCACTGCAGCTCTTGTCGTGTCTTAAACAGAAGGAAGAATCGGTCTTCACAAGCAAAGAATATTCACGAGCTGTCATTTTGGTGGCCAGTCAGGTCAGTCTTTATCATCAGCAGCAGAAATTAAAATTTGAGCAAATTGCAGTTTGACACCACTTCAATTGACCCAAGTTGCTAACAACATTAAGGTTAGATGAAATGTAACACCGGGTAAATTGATATAGAATTGTAAGATGCACCTGCTTGGAAAAATCTAGGCTAAAATAGCATTACTCAAAAAGAAGATATTTTCTTAACCAAGGAATCACTGATCACGGGATTACACTTGGCACAGAGTATCGGAACCATTCGATGAAGCGCGTTGTCATGTTCTAGTTGGACTGCATCCTCGTGGTTCCTCTGGGAAGTAGACAATCATCCCTAGAGTCTCAACAACAACACCTTCAAGGTATCCATGCATTCGTGGAAGAAACTCCTGCGTCTCCGTGCTAGCGCGGTAGCGCCTTGCGAACATATTGGGCAAGAGATGGGTGGTGAAGCCTGTTTTGAGAAGTAAAACGACTTAGGGTAATTGAATAGCCTTGCACTGGTTAAGCATGGGCAATAGAGCACGCAGGGCGGAGGCCGTGAGGCGCCACTGCACACTATGGGGCGGTAGGGCAACAAGTGGTGGTAGGCGTCATTTCTTGTCCCTTACGCCCTTGTTAGATTTCTATGCTCCAGGTCACATTGTTTTCTTGGAGTCTACTATAATTTGGATCTTTATTCGGATTATGTTGCTTTCATTTAAGCATGTGATCATTTAGGTTCACATATACTTGGTGATTGTTAAGTTTCATGCACCAACCAGTAGAACCGAAAATCCAAACTGATGGAAAGAAGATGGGCAATCCACATGTACACCTCAAGATATAGATCAAACCCAAGGCGATTAAGTGGCCTCCTTGTTTGGATAGTCTGACCAGGATTTAGGATTTATTATTACGTGATCCGAAATGCCCAAATACACTTCACTATGTTCTGTACCTTTTCAATGCAACGAGGCACAAACTATTTTGTGTTTTCCTGGAAGAAAATTAGAATAATAACCGCAAAGATAAATATAGAGTTTTACAGACAAGTCACATAGTAGCCCTATTATTGATATTATTCAGGAACATATCCAATAAAGCACAAACATATTCAGTATCATGTTTTCATTCGACTTTCCACCCTTTCATTTCCATAAGGAAAAAACCAATTCCATCCGAGACTCAATCCCAACTGGGACCCTACAAATCAAATCCTGAGAAACACAACTTACCGGCAGGGCTGGTCCTGAGATTTCTTGGCCCAGGGCGAAACTAAAACCTGAGGCTCCTCAATATAAAGACCGAACTAATAATCACTGATTGTTCCATGACCATTTTAGTTATTTCCACATGATAATTTCGTTGTTCCACATTTTTTTTGTTCACTAGGAATCATGGATTGTTGCTTGATCATTTTTTCATTCCACTAGTAATCGTGGATTATTACTTGATCACTTTCGTTGCACTAGTGCATCTAAGTTGGCGTATGCTCATCAGCTCACTCGGCTCAATAAGCGATGGTGGTTGTACGAGTGCAGGGCCAATAGTACAGACAGCACGTAGCTAGAAGCTGGGGTCCAGGAGGGGCAGCCTCCGCGTCCCCCTCCTTGGCCAGGCCTGCTTACCGGTGTATTCAACTCGGTGCTATTTTCTTCTGCTTGGGTGCTTCCCGTTGATCTACTGGAGATGACTCCAATATCTAGCTGTCGTTGCTGCATTGCTTCTCCGGGGCATGCAACAAGGGTGGGGGAAAGCACAATGATGATAGAGGAGAACAAGATTGTGAGGCTTGTGGCTACTGGTTTATTTCACTTGATGTGCTTTTCTAACTCGATGATTCACATGGTGTCAAATGCTCCTCTATTGTTGTCTTTTTGTTGCTGCAACGGGTGGATAGTATGCCAGACGCAACACCGATAGACACATTGTTCAGGTCGAACTGTTCACCGGTGCTGTTTTTTCTTTCCGCAGTACATGACTCATTGTCCCTGACAGTGAGGTATCCTTGATAATTTAGTCGAATTTCAAGCCTTGAGATTCACTGAGTTTCTTTAGAAAAAGGTCCCACTAGTTCGGGAGTCTCCATAAGGATGAAGACCAAGACTGATGTGATGATCTCAATCGATGTTAAATGGTGAGTTGGTGACCCATCAAAATCCCTCATTTCTGGAAGACGCCCACAGAGGTCCTGCAGGGGAGACATCGGGCAGTCAAAATAGGTCTGGCAGGTTGCGGTCTCCGGTAAGAAGCTGGTAGACAGCGACAGAGGCTGCGGCAGGTGTCTGCACGGGAGGTGGCGACCGAGGCCCTGTGGAGGAGGAAAAGCAGGCGCCAATGTCGGGCAGAAGTGGAACAATGGGTGTCGACGCACCGGACCTGCCTGCGGTTCCAGACGAAGATTTTTTTTTTTGACCGGGACTACGGCAGGCTTACGCCGACCTGAACCATTTTATATCAATGCTCAAAAAAGCAGCAGGATCCATTACAACTTTTAGAGGATATAGAAGAAGAAAAAGGAAGTGGATCAGGGGGGATCATAGCCATTACACCAAGAAATCAGAATAGCGGAGGAGGCAGGGATAGAGCATCGAAAAGCCCACAACCTAATATCTTCAATCTGCGAACAACCAGGGAGAGGGGTTTGTCGAGGGAGTTGAAGATAAGAACATTTCGCTGTTTCCAGACGCTCCAAGCAATGTCAGTGACAACCGAAGAAACTTCATACGAGGTGCAACGTAGAGACCAGAGATCTTCGAAGCTTGGAGGGGCCCAGGAGCCCAGGAGCCGTCGTTCGGGAAGCAGAAGGCCCAAACTTCACGAGCTCTAGAGCATTGAAGGAGCATGTGATCCATATCCTCATCAAGAGCACAGTAGGGGCAGGAAGCGGAGGTAGCAAGGTGGTGTCGGAAGCGCCTCTCGTTGGTGGGGAGACGGCGGCGCTGAGCCAGCCAGCAGAAGATCTTGCACTTTAGGGGAGCCGCGCTTCTCCAGATCTTTTCCGCCTGAACATCAACCTGCAGATGCCTGAAATAATTGGCACAGAAACACTTCTCAACCAGTTTCCATTCAACATTTGTCAACCTCCGATAATGTATCGGAATGCCTAAATACTTAATAGGAAACTGACCTTGTTCGCAACCAAATAGTTCCGCATACAAGGTAGCATCATCTTTCGTCTCGCCAAAACAAAACACAATTTATCTTTAAAGCCGAAAGTTGCTCAAAAGCCGAAAGAATTAACTTCAGATTTCTTGCTTTTTCGATGTCATGTTCCATAAAAAGGATTGTATCGTCGGCGTATTGGAGGATGGATAGTCCCCCATCAACCAGGTGAGGAATCACACCATCAATTTGTCCATCAGACTTTGCGCGTTCAATCATGACAACGAGCATATCAGCCACTATATTAAATAGCATTGGCGATAATGGATCACCTTGTCTAAGCCCCTTTTTGGTTTGAAAGTACTTGCCAATGTCATCGTTGACTTTAATGACAACACTTCCTCCCAAAACGAAGATATGGATTAAAGCATGCCACTCTTCAAAAAAACCTTTCATTGAGTATGTTGAAGGAAAGACATAAGCTTTCTCAAAATCGATTTTTAAAATCACCCCATTCAACTTTTTGCGATGTAGTTCGTGAACCGTTTCATGAAGGATAACCACCCCATCTAGGATGTTGGGTCCTTGCATAAAAGCAGTGTGAGAAGGACGAATCACATGGTCAACCATAGAGTTGAGCTTTATCATCGCCACTTTGGTGAAAATTTTAAAACTAACATTAAGAAGACAAATAGGACGATATTGCTGAATTCTTTCCGCTTCATTAATTTTAGGTAGTAAAATTACTTTACTAAAGTTTAGTCGGAACAATTCTAATTGTCTGCTATGCAGGGCGCCAAACAACTCAAGTAGATCTGGTTTGATAACCTCCCAGAAATTCTAAAAGAATTCTGAAAGAACTCAGCGGGGAAGCTATTAGGACCAGGGACTTTGTTGTGTTCCATTTGGAAAATAGCTTTTCTTATTTCTTCCTCGGTATAAGGTGCCGTAAGTAAACTATTTTCCTCGTCTGAAACCTGGGGGATATCGTTTGTTCTAGACTCATCCAAAGAGAAGTTGCCTTCCTCAGTGCGCCAAACAAAACTTTGTAATAATTGGTAATATACGACTTGAGTTGCTCATGGCCTTCAATTGTACCCTCATCCTGAACTAAGGACTGAATAGTCTCTTACCTGTGTCTGCCATTGATAATACTATGAAAGTATCTTGTATTCGAATCACCTTCAAAATTGAATTGGGCCTTAGAACGCTGATACCATTTGAGCTCCTCCTATCGCAAAAGTTTTGCTATCTTCGCATTTGATTGGCTTTTGAGCTCAATTTCTTGCGTAGACAACAAGCGAACTTCTGCTAATGCCTCGAGGCCATCTATAATAGATGAAAGTCGTTGCTTCTCTTTCCTAACTATACCTATGGTATGACGAGCCCAACCAACAAGGTGTTTGCGTGTTGCACGTATTTTATTATTCCACCTCTCAATTGGATTATCACCAGCTACATCCCAAACCTTTCTGACCATCTCCTGAAAGCCTTCCCGGTGTAGCCAGCCAAGTTCAAACTTGAAGCGGCGCGTACACGGTACTCTAGGAAATCCAGTGGTCTTTAAGATGGAGCATGGTCCGACAACCCTTCAATACGTTCTAGAGCTCGTACCGACACCATAGGAAATTTGTACTCCCAATTGGTATCCATCATTACGCGATCTAGCTTTTCGTATGTAGGTTCGGGAAGGTTGTTTTGCCCAAGTAAATTGCCTTCCAATCATTGAAGACTCTCTTAAGTCCAAGCTGTCAATAGCTGCATTGAACAAGAAAGGCCAATGATTGTCAAACCTGCCTCTACTCTTCTCAAATGGAAAGCGAAGCAAATTGAAACCCCCCCAACGAGAATAGGGTGTGGGTTATCTTTTGCTAAGTTAACCAACTCGCGAAGAAAGGCTGCTTTGGAATCCTCCTGGGTAGCACCATACACAGCGACAAGACTCCATGTGAAGTTATCAGCTTTGTTACGGATGTGGAGTTATATATGGAACTCCCCATTCGAATGAGCCAACACATCCATAGTATCTGTTCTAACACCGAGTAAGATGCCACCGGATCTTCCACGAGGCGGACAAGAAAACCACATGAAGTCTATGCCACCCGAAATGCGGTTCAATAGACTTTGTGAGAAATCTCGTTTACTAGTTTTAGAAATGGCCAAAAAATCCAAATTATGATCCCGAATACAATCAGCAAAGTGCAAATGTTTAGCCAAGTCACCAAGACCTGTGCTATTTGCCCACATGCCATTCACTAGGAAACAATTGGGGATTTGGAATTTTTTTACCGTTTCCACGGTTTCTTGTTAGAAGAAGATTTGGATTTCCGGCCAGATGCTTTGAGCTCATACAAAGAGCACAATCCGTCCTCATCCAAACCAACCTCCGACACCGAACCAACTAGATGGGAGAGAAGCTGACCATCTGATGTGGCATTCACCTCCTCTTCATCTAGATAGGTAGTATCCAACACGGTTGAAGCTTCAGGAATAACCGTAAGACGGTCAAATTCCATATGCCTCAAAACTCTAGTTGATACATCAATTTGGTTTTTATTACTACCAAGAATAATTCCTACATTATTAAGCTTAGATGAAATACACGATGATGAAAAAGAAAGAAAAGACTTAGGAGTTGTGTCCGTACCATGCGAGTCTAGGTTAGGCGTTGCCTTGCGACGCATTGCCTTCATCATAGAGTCCTCGTCTGCCGCCGTCCCAAACCTCCCACTACGGCGGTTAGAAGTAACCCCGCCAGCGGTCCGCGTGGTGGGTGGTGGGGTACGAGGCGAGAACGAGTCCACGTTAGGATCCTCGTACGCGTGACTGTCTGCAACCAAGGTCGGCAATGGTGGGGTAGGAGCCGACCCGGCCAGCGCAGCAAAAGTCGGTGTAGCCATATGAGGCGGGGAGGACTGTGTCGGTGTCGTAACCTCCTCCGTCTCACAGGCACTCCCCCTCGCGGTGCACATCAAGGCGACAAGGGGGGGAGGGGGGCGATGTCGCGGTAGTAATCCCTCCCAAGCCCGCCCCAGAAGGTGTCCCTGCCTGAGCTGTCATCGAAACAGCAGTGAAGCAATCGCCTGGGTGAGGCAGCTGAGTGCGGCTCCACTGCTGTTGTGCTCCCGATCGGTGACTCTTCAGGTGCCGCCGACGGCCCACCAGAGGAGTGATTCCCAGCTGCCTTACCGCTCGGCGCAGCGGGGGGAAGCGGCCCAGCCTCCAAAACGCCCAAAGCTATAGGCTGTCTTGGCGAACTGGCCGAAGGAGGCTCATGCAGTAGTTGTTGCTGAGTGGGCGACCTGAAGGACTACTCTTGCGTCTGCTGACATACCTCATGGCCAAGCGCTGCTGTAGTCCTCTGGCTCAGCATGCAAGAGTCAGAATTACATGAGTTTGTAGCCGCTTGATCCAAGCGCGCCACAAGGGGGGAAACCTTTGGCAAGGAGGATGCGATCAAGAGCTTCCCAGCTTATGGAGTCAAAAGCTTTACGGAAGTCAAGTTCGAAAACCGCGAGCGACCAACCGTGCTTTGTGTTTGATTACTTCGCCGGCTTCATTTTTCTTCAACTTATAGACCCATTTGAGGCCTATTGGTTGATGCCCGTGTGGCAGGTCAACAAGCTCCCATGTGTTATTTCGCTCCACTGCTTCAATTTCCTCGCGCATGGCTGCCTGCCATGCCTTGTCGCGCTCAGCTTCTGCGAATGAGCACGGCTCCCCCGTGCTGGCCAAGTGTAGCTCAGAGTCGAGGTTGCGCGGTGCGAGCCCAGGCACTAGTTCGTCTCCAATCAGGTTTTCGACCCTGCGATAGCGAACCGGTGTGTCTCCATGCGCAGCATCTAGTCGGTCATCATCATCTGCTAGTGGCGTGACGAAAACCGGGGCTGATGCGGTTGCAGCATTTGTTGCTGGAGCTGATGGAGGCGTTGGTGGGGCGTTGGTTGAGGCACCTTGAGCCCCACGTCTCGAAGACAGAGATCTGTCCCCTGCTGAACTGGACACCTGGCTAGGCACCCTTGTGGCATGACGGCTGATATACTCCACGTCAAAGTTGCTGCTGGGAATTTCGCCACCATCTGCTGCCCAATCCCAACCTCGCTCTTCATCAAAGATAACGTCACGAGCGATGCGAACACGCCTTGTGGCTGGGTCTAGCAGTCTGTATGCCTTTACTCCATCCTCATAGCCAATGAAGACAACGGGAGAGCTGCGGTCATCGAGCTTGCGTAGGTTCCCCTGTTCCTTGACATATGCCAAGCACCCAAAGGTGCGAAGGTAGTGGACAGCCGACTTGCGGCCATGCCACGCCTCGTAAGGAGTCTTTCTGTGAGGGCTTTGGTGGGAGCTCGGTTTAGGAGGAAGACAGCAGTGCTGACCGCCTCCCCCCAAAATTCAGCTGGCATACTCCTCTGTTTCAGCAAAGAACGTGCCATTGCCACCACTGTTTGGTTCCGCCTCTCGACAACGCCATTCTGTTGTGGGGTGTATGGCGCGGAGAAGTGGCGCTCGATTCCGTCATCAGCAGAGTAGGATGCAAAATCCGTTGAGGTGAACTCACCGCCGTTGTCCGTGCGGAACACACGCAGTTTGCGTCCGCTTTGAGCTTCCGCTGCTGCCTGAACTCTTTTGATGGCATCTGCTGCATCATTCTTGGCTGCCAGGAGCATCACCCACATGTAGCGAGTGGCGTCATCCACCAAGAGCAAGAAGTAGCGCCGGCCTCCGGTGTCGCCGGCGAAATGGGACCGCGAGATGTCGCCGTGGACAAGCTCAAGTGGCTCCTGTGCACGATACCTTGCTTGCCGAGGGAACGGGCTGCGGCGATGCTTCGTGATGACGCATGGGTCGCGAGAGCCGCTCCACGTGTTCCGGCCGTGGCAGCCCACGTGCCATGGCGAGGCGTCCCATCTTCTCCAAAGCATCAAAGTTGAGATGCCCAAATCGCTCATGCCGGCGCCAAGCAATATCATCGCGGCGGGCAGAGAGACAAATTGGTCGCGCAATCTCAAGATGGAGGAGATAGAGGCGATTCCGGCCGCGTGTGACCCGAACAAGGAGTCGTCCTTGCTGATCCCATATGCGAAGCACACCTCTCCTGATCAGCACGCATGCGTCGCTCTCGTCAAGTTGACCAATGCTGATGATCGAGTTATTGAGGCGTGGGATGTAGTAGACGCCGCTGAGAGCCTTGTGTTCACCATTTCTGCCTGCAAAGATGATGGTGCCCATGCCCTTGATTTCCACGACCGAGCCGTCGCCGAATTTGACAGTGCCGGTGATTGTACGGTCAATTTCAGCAAAGGCGTCCCCATGGCCCGTCATGTGATTTGTAGCGCCGGTGTCGAGGTACCGGCCCTCGATTCGCTCGTCGTCGGCCGCTCGTCCCAAGGTAAGCTTTTGCCTTCGGCTCGTCGATGTGAAGAGGAACATGCTCGGAGGCTGTGATGGTGCTATCTTGCACCACAATGGCCGGGGCTGGAGCAACATTCGCTTCACCACCATGGCGGCAGCTGGAGCTTCACTTTTCTCCACCGGCATGGCCGGAGCCGGAGTAGTGCTTTGCTTGCACCACCATGGCAGGGCGAGGAGTGGTGCGGACCTGCGCCATGAGGAGTGCGGGCTCCTCATCATCTTCCTCCGCTCGGCCGGTATGCCCTATTTCTCCGGGGCTGCCTGCAGTCCTTGGCCCAATGGCCGCGACGGCCGCAATTGCGGCATGTGTCATCTCGCGGGCCGTCCCTAGCCGCTGCACGATCGTTGTTGCCTTCTCCAACCTTCTTACGTGGTGGTGGTCGTCGTCGCTGTCCGCTGCCGCGTGCAGGCCTGGAGGAGCTGCCTCCTTGGCGCCCCTTCATCCTCTCTAGCCATTGCTCCTCGGTGAGTAGGAGCTTGCCCTGCTCACGCGCCGGCTCAGGCGACTCGAGACGATCCTCGGCTGCCTTCAGCCGGCCGGTGACTTCCTCCAATGACATATCAGAAGTGTCAAGGAGGGTCTCGATCGCAAGGGCTATCTGCGACAGCCTTGGCGGCACAACCCGCAAAAACTTCTCGACGACTTGAGTTTCGTCGATAGGTGCTCCGAGCGTGGCGAGGCTTGTGACGAGGTTCGTAAGGCGTAGCGCGAAATCATCAACAGACTCCCGTCGCGGAATGAGATCATCTCAAATTCCTTCTTTAGGCTGCTGCACCTTGCCCTTCCGCACGCGATCTGAACCGACGCGCATGGCTCGAATTGCCTCCCACGCCTCCTTCGCTGTCCGCTTGACGGCTAGTCCAGCCATCATTTCTGGTGGCACCGCTTGCAAGATGGCCTCCAGCGCCATTCGATCTTCCTGGTAGTCGTCGGTAGTCGTCGGCGCCGAGCTCAATTGCATCCTAGATGCCCCGAGCCTGCAGCTTCACCTTCATGAGGAGGCTCCATTCGGTGTAGTTCGTCCGCGTCAGCATCGGGTAACTGCCACCGCCGACGTCCTTCACGACTCGCTCGACCACAACATCGCGCCTTCCTGCATCACGGTGGCGCGGTCGTCTTGGGGGTGGTGAAGGGGAACGGCGCCGCGGCTGGCGAGGCGGACTGCCAGCAACACCTCCAACTGGAGCTGACACCATCTCTCAGAATCCTATCTTCACCAAGGCTCTGATACCAGTTGTTAGCCTTGCTAGCTAGCTCACAGGTAGTGTAGTGTGTGGGAAGTGGTCTGGTTTTGTGATGCTGCCAAAAGCTTCATGCAGCTTGTATTGCATAGTGCTATTTATAGGATACAAGCTAGGTACAACATGTAGATTTCTAAAGCCTTCTAGAGCTTTCTACTGCTATCCTTTTATAGCTATCTACTAGTAGAGTTATCCAGAGTGTTCTACTGACTAAGACTTACATATGTAATGTACTCCTAGAACATACTAGAACATACCAGCACCTACAGTACTACTAGAAGGTACTAGATAACTCCTGAGCAAGAATTACTCTAACAGTAAGGGTGGAAGTGAGGGCGGAGAGGCTGGAGGGCTCGGTGCCAGTGGCTGGGCGCCGTCGCGGAGGAAGGAGGCGGCGGCTAGGGTTGGGTGCGGCTGGGCGCAGGGGGTCTCCCGTCTCCCTTCAGGATACGAGACAGTATGATACTGAATATTTGTCCGATTAATCACGAAGGGTACATGTGTTTATATAGGAGGACTGGCATCCTCTAAACCCTAATTTACTTGGGCTAAGCCCCTAATTTACTTGGGCTAAGCCCACAACTAGCCACTAGTGGGCTTCTTGCGTGTATAGGTCGGACCGACCATAACATCTCTCCCCGCCTTCTCAAACGGCTCGTCCTCGAGCCGAACTTCTGGAAGCTGCCGGCGGAGATCTTCAAGCTTCTCCCAAGTCGCCTCGTCCTCCGGCATGCTCGTCCAATGCACCAAGACGTGCCAAACACCACGTCGCTCGCTGGGCCTTCATCACGCGAGCCACGCTCGCCGGGCGGAGCTCGAGACGCCCGTCCGGCGTAGGTGGAAGAGCTGGTGGTGCGGACGGAGGGTCGCCACGGTAGGCCTTCGGGAGGCCGACGTTGAAGACGTCGTGGAGGCGCGAGCCCGCGGGCAGCTCAAGACGGTAGGCGAGCGTGCCGATGCGCTCCCGGCGACACGGAAGGGACCGGCGTAACGAGGTCTCAACTTGCGCCTGGAGCGCGGGTCCAAGGACTGGGTCGTCCGGTGAAGAAGGCGTAGCCAGACCCAGTCGCCCACCGCAAACTCCGCCTCGCGATGGTGTGCATCATAGTACCTCCTGGCCAGCTGGCCGAGCTCGAAGAAGTCGGCCGGCGCGCCTCGGCCCGATATCTCGTCGCGGGTACGCGAGCGGGTCATCCGCCGTCTCGGTACGTGCCATGCCGGGCGCATAGGGAAGCATCGCCGGCGGTGGCCTCCCGTAGACCACCTCAAAGGGAGTGGCGTGCGGCGCGGAGTGGTAGGACGTGTTGTAGCGAGTACTCGGCCCACGCCGACCGGTCCACCCAAGCTCGTGGACGATCCCCGTGATGCGGCGCGAGTACATGGTGATGATCTTGTTGACGACCTCGGACCGGCCGTCCGTCTGAGGATGAAACGCCGTGCTCATGCGGAGCTTCACGCCCGCCAACCCAAAGAGGTCCCTCCAGACGTGACCCGTGAACACAGGATCACGATCACTGACGATGGAGGACGGAAACCCGTGGAGGCGAATGATGCCGTCGAAGAAGGCGCGTGCCACGGACGCCGCCGTATAGGGATGGCCGAGGGCGATGAAGTGCGCGTACTTGGAGAAGCGGTCGACCACCGTGAGGATGACGGACTTGCCGCCAACCTTCGGCGGCCCCTCGATGAAGTCCATGGAGATGTCCGCCCACACTGGGACGGCACGTCCGGCGCGGCTGCGGCAAGCCCGGCCGGACGGAGCGTCTCCGTCTTGTCCCGCCGGCATGTGACACACGCCCGCACCCGGTCTCGCACCGGGACGCCATCCCCCGGAATGTAAAAATCGGTGCGGAGACGGTGCGGGGTCTTACGGACGCCCTCGTGACTGCGAGAATGCGCCAAGGACAAGGCCCGGTGGCGCAGGTCTCCATGATCCGGCACGAAGATGCGGCGCCCATGGAGTAGTCCTCGTCCGAGCACCATGGCGCGTCCGGCTCGCCGTCGGCCGAGCGCCGGCGTAGGCTGGCTGCGCATCCGCGGCCTCGGCGATGGCGCGGCGAACCTTGTCGATGAAGGCGAAAGATGGCCGGAGTGGATGCGAGAGGGCCGCGCCGGCCGTGGGCGCGTCCGCGGCGTCGTCAATGTCGCGGCGGGACAGGCGTCGGCGGCCCGTGTTGAGGCGGCCGGGGCGGTACTCGACGGTGAAGTCGAAGGCGAAGAGCTGGCGATCCACCGATGCTTGCGGCACGCGTGGAAGGCGCCGATCCAGCAGAACTTCGAGCTGTAGTGGTCCGTGCGCACCGGAACGTCCGGCCCCAAAGATACGCCGCCGGTGGCGCACCGCCTGGACCAGCCCGATCGGCTCGCGCTCATATGCGGCGAGCTTGTGGTGGCGCGCGGCGAAGGGGCGGCGAGAAAGCGAGTGGCCCCTCGCCCTGGTGAAGGACGGCGCCGAAGCCGATGCCGGAGGCGTCGCAGTCCACCACGAACGGCTCGTCGAAGTCCGGCATCTGAAGAACGGGGCCCGTCGTGAGTGCCCGCTGCAGGGCGGCGAAGGCCGTGGCCGCCTCCTCGTCCCAGGAGACGGCGAAGCAGGCGCGTGAGAGGCGCGGCGATGAGACCGAAGTCCTGGATGTACCGCTGGTAGTATCCCGCGAGGTCCAAAAATCCGCGAAGAGCTCGCGGTGACTGGGGCGTCGGCCAGGCGGCGACGGCGGCGACCTTGTCCGCGTCCATCGCGACACCGTCGGCGGAGATGACGTGGCCCAAGTACGCGACGGAGGTCTTGCCAAACGAGCACTTCGAGCGCTTGAGATGAAGACGATGCGCTCGAAGCTCGTTGAAGATGATGGCCACGTGCTGCAGGTGCTCCGCCCAGGATGCGCTGTAGATCAAAATATCATCAAAGAAAACAAGCACAAAGCTGCGTAAGTAGGGGCTGAGCACATCGTTCATCAGGGCCTGGAAGGTCGCCGGCGCGTTGGAGAGGCCGAACGGCATCACCAAAAACTCGTAGTGGCCATGGTGAGTGCGGAACGCCGTCTTGGCGATGTCGCCCGGGTGCATGCGCACCGATGATAGCCCGAGCGCAAGTCGAGCTTGGTGAAGAAGCGCGCGCCATGCAGCTCGTCCAGGAGCTCATCCACGACGGGGATGGGGAACTTGTCCTTGGACGTGACGGTGTTGAGGGCGCGGAAGTCGATGCAGAAGCGCCACGTGCCGTCGGCCTTGCGCACAAGGAGCACGGGGGCGCAGAACGGCGACGTCGAAATCTGAATGATGCCCTGTGCTAGCATGACCGCCACCGGCGCTCGAGCTCGTCCTTGCGGGCGCCGGGGTACCGGTACGGCCGCACAGCGACGGGCGCCGTGTTCGGCAGCAGGTGTATGCGGTGGTCATAGGGCCGCGACGGAGGGAGGCCCTGCGGCTCGTCGAAGAGGTTGCCGTGCTGCTGCAGTAAGTCGGCCAGGAGCGGATGCGCCTCGTCAAGCGCGGCGGCCATCAGGTGGAGCTGCGGTGATGTGCCAGTGCTGCCCAAGCCCGTCCAGTGAACACGGCGGCTGCCCTCGCGCCAGAAGATGAGGGACAACACGTCGAGGTCCCACAGGATGGGGCCTAAGGTGCTCAGGAAGTCGAGGCCGAGGATGAAGTCGTAGCAGCCCAAGTCGATGCCGACGCAGTCGATGGAGAACGGCTCGTCGCCTACGAGCACGGGAACCTATCGCGCCACGCCACGGCACGTAAGACGGTCCCCGTTGGCGGCGGTGACGGCCGTACTTCTCCGATCCCGCCGGCTGGAGAGCGGGCGGCGCGTGGCGGTGTTGGACGAGAAGTTGTGCGTCGAGCCCGTGTCCGCCGGCGCGGTGAGACGCTCCCCATTGATCGTCACCGGGAGCGAGCATCGTCTTTGCCGTCTTGATGCCCGCCATAGCATGAAGAGAGACGACGAAGGCGGACGCGTCGGCCGGCGCGTAGGTCGTGACACCGGCCTCGGTGATGGTGGCGGCCGCGAGCTCGGCGGTGAGGGCCTCCACGTCGGCGTCGTCGACGGTCTCCGAGTAGAAGAGGCGGGCGCACGTGTGGCCCGGCGCGCGTCGCTCGTCGCAGTGGAAGCACATCCCCTTGCGGCGCCGCTCGAGCTGCTCCGCAGCCGTCAGCCGCTTGAAGGGGCGAGTCGGCGCAGGAGGGCCAGCGGGCGCAGCGGCCGGCGCGGCGGGGCGGTGGGCGTCGGGGTGGTTCGGAGCGCGGGACGAGCGCTGCCACGTTGCGCGTAGACCTGCTGCATGGCGATGGCGCGCTGCTTGTAGGCCCGTGCGTAGTACATGGCCGTCTGCAGGTCCTCAGGTTCGCGCATCTCGACGTCGACGCGGATGTAGTTGGGGAGGCCGCCGACGAAGAGATCGGCGCGCTGCCGCGCCAAGACGCCCGGGGCATGGCACGCGAGCGCACGAGCGGTCGGCGAAGTCCTGGACCGTGGTGGTGAAGGCGAGGCGTCCCGGCTCGGCGAGCGGCTTCCGCGTAGGGTCCGCCCAAACCGGCTGGAGGCACGGGTCGCGGAAGCGCTCCCGGGGACGGCATCCCGCCCTCGTCCTGCTCGAGGGCGTAGTACCAAGTACGCGCGGCGCCCCGTAGGTGATAGGAGGCGATCCACGTGCGGTCGGCGGCGGCGTCCGCTGCCCCCAAAAGAAGCTGCTCACGCCTGGTTCAGCCGGTTCGGGGGTCGGTGGCGCCGTCGTAGGTGGCGAACTCCGGCTTGGTGAAGCGGGGTGGCTGCTTGCGCCAGAGGCGTGACACCGTAGGCGCCCTCCTGGCGGCCCGGGGTGAAGGACGTGCTCTCCGCGAAGGGGGCAGCAAGCCCGCCAGGACCGCCAAAGGTGTGGGCGGGCTGCTGAACCGTCGTCCGCGCTGTAGTCTGAGTGTAGACGGGCGACGCGTCGGTCCATGTGGGGATTGGCGAGGGCGATGGCGGCCACCACGCGGGGCGGCCCTTGCTGGCGATGGAGGCGGGCGGTGTCGGGGTGGCGGACAGTGCCGGGACGGCGGCCGGTGGGGGCGGCGGGTGCTGGCCGGCTTTGATCTCCGCGAGCTCGAAGCGGATGGCGCGGAGAATGTCGGCGAGGTCCGCCAGTGTAGCGGGCAGGAGGTCGAGGCCCGTGGGGGCGGCGGCGGCGGCCTGGATGGCAGCGGCGGCCCCCTGGTCTCCGTCGGCGGCGGCGGTGGCCTTCGGCGGCGCGAGGGCGCCTGTCATGGCGGCGGAGGTGGCGGGGGTGGTGTTGGTGGCGGCGGAGGTGGCGGGGGTGGTGTTGGTGGCGGCGGTGGACGTGGCGGTGATGGGGTCGACGGGGAGGCTGTTGGAGCCCATTAGACCTAGGCAATCTGATACCAAAGTGGTAGGGGCTAGGGTTCTACCGGGTCTAGGGCGGAGGTTGTAAGGGTGGAAGTGAGGGCGGAGAGGGCTGGAGGGCTCGGCGCCGGCGGGCTAGGCGCCGTCGCGGAGGAAGGAGGCGGCGGCTAGGGTTGGGTGCGGCTGGGCGCGAGGGGTCTCCGTCTCCCTCGGGAGACGAGACGATATGATACTGAATATTTGTCCGATTAATCACGAAGGGTACATGTGTTTATATAGGAGGACGGCCTCCTCTAAACCCTAATTTACTTGGGCCAAGCCCCTAATTTACTTGGGCTAAGCCCACAACTAGCCACTAGTGGGCTTCTTGCGTGTATAGGTCAGACCGACCATAACAGCACGACTGCACAATATCCGCAGCATAGACGGAATTTTCAGCAATGGAGCGCCCGGCAATAAAACCAGTTTGGTCAGGATGGACCAGGAAGGGAATGAGATCACGAATCTGGAGGGTTGGACTTTTGGAGAGAGTTTTTAGACAACAGTTCTGGAGTGAGATAGGTCTAAAATTTTCTGGACGGTTGGCGCCAGCTTTTTTGGGGAGGAGAACATGGTGGTGGGATGAATCAGAGCGTAGGAAACATGGGGCTAGCTGGAGTGGATCCGGGGTTATGATCATGAAGGTTGGGTTTTTTAGCTGAAAACTGTAGGGGAGGCCCTGGCAGTAAATTTTACTAGAGTTACGGTCAAGGTTGGTGGAGGAATCAGTCTAGAAAAATTAGCCAGGCAAGAGATTAAGAACCAAACTGATAGGAAACCGATGTATATGTGGGGTGCATGAGTGGTGCTTGCAACCTAGGGCTCTTAAGCAGTGTAAATATATACACGTATGATGGCAGTTTGGGCACAGAAGATCCCTGGGACTTCAATGTAATTTTATTTACTTAGGGGTGTTTTCTGCTATTTTTTCTCGAACACCTGTCTCTTTGGGATGTTTGGTGGGTGTTCCCGCGTGTTGTACTGTTTCCGTATTAATATAATGTGGCGTGGTGACTTTTCTCAAAAAAATTAAGATACAGGTGGGGTAAAAATATTCAGGGAACCACTTATAATGGGGTATGTGACATGCCGGTATGCCTGTGCCCCGTGCCCTGCCGCCTGCGGTAGTGCAGTGCTGCATGCCGCCGTCAAGGGTTTCTCGCCTGCCATTTTGAATTGGGACAGGAGATGTGTATTGAGGTCAGATGGAGCTTAGAGCATCTCCACCGACGCCCCCCATAGCGGCCCCGATAGCGTTTGGGGGGCCGGCAGCGAAAATGGGCTCACACCGGCGTGCCCCAAATAGCGCCGGCGCTTTTTTGAGCCCAGTAGAAGCGCTGGCAAACCCGTGCTGGCCCCTTGGCGAAGGGCGCGAATCGGGCGCGCCGGCGCCTCGCGAGGCGGAAAATTTTGGGCGTGGGAGCCGCCTGTCAGTGATGGTAGGGCGTCGCGCGGGAGATTTTACCGCCACGACGCCGGGCTGGAAACGCTCCCGCCACGACGCCGCGCGGGAAACTCTCCCGCCACGGCGCCGCGCGGGAGGTTTCCTGCCTCACCGCCGGTCTATATTATCCCTCCTCCCCCGCCTCATTGGTGCAAAAATCTGAACCCTAAAAAATACCACAATGTTCGATTCGTGGGAGGCGGCGGCGCTAGAGGCGGCCGTAGAAGTCGTGGAGGAGGTGAAAGGATCGTATGCCGCACCTAGAGGGGGGGGGGGGTGAATACGTGCTAACCAATTTTTAGTTCTTTTTCAATTTAGGCTTGACACAAAGGTAAATTCTCTAGATATGCAACTATGTGAATTTACCTATATGACAAGATTTACAGCTACGCAAGATAGCTAGACAAGATATAATAGAGCTATAAAGGATAGAGGTAACCGAGAGTGGAGCACGCGGAGACACAGAGATGATTCCTGTAGTTCCTTCCTTTTGAGGGGAACTACGTCTGCGTTTGGAGGAGCGTGGTCGCCACGAAGGCCAAACCAACGCCACAAAGGCCTCACTTAGGTCTCCTGTGAGCAACGCCACAAAGGCCTAGCCCACTTCCACTAAGGGATTTCCTCGAGGCGGAAATCTGGCCTTTACAAGGTTCTTGGGGCACACATTCACAATCGAATTGGAGGCTCCCAATATTTGTAACAACACAACAACAACAAGAACAAATCAACCACAAACAACTAGGGTTTCCAAATGGAACACTAGCAAAGGGGCCCTTAATCAAATGAGGGGGAAATGCAAATCGCTTCGGTGAAGATGTAGATCGGGGTCTTCTCCTTCGATTCTCCAAAGATCAAGAGCTTTGGGTGGTTGGAGGAGGAGATCTAGTGAATCTTGTATTTCTTGAAGTGGCTCTAATGGTGGATGAACTTGAGCAGGATTGAGCAACCTCTTCCAATGGGGAAGAGGTCTATTTATATGAGTAGACACTCCAGATCTGACCGTTGTGCACTTTTTCGTGTAACACCGGAAGTACCGGCTGCAATGGGCTGGAAGTTTCGGCTAGATCCTTTTTCTTCAGAAAAGATGCTGGCGGAACTAGGGCGGAAGTACCGGCGGGCGGAACTTTCGGCCAAGTTCCGGCCTACTTCCGGAAACGCGAGAAACTCCCCTGGAAACTTACTGCAAGCAAATGAGGTGTTTTCGGAACAAGACCGGAAGTAGGGCGGAAGTTCCGCTGGCCGGAACTTCCAGCCTACTTCCGCCCAAGTTCACTTCGAAGTTCAGTGCTGATGCTTTCGGTAGGGGTATTTGGGCGGAACTTCCGCCAGCTCAGGCCGGAACTTCCGCCTGGAGCAGAAACACATCGACAACTCCAGTTTTGAGATATCTATCCATCAGACTTGTGTGAAGCATCAAATTATGTACCTGTATACATCAACACACATAAACTTGTACCTGTGTTGTCATCAAACACACAAACCCAAAAGGACGGGAAATGTTCTTTCAGGAGGACCCGTAGCTCGCAGAGTACGAGGTGTGGGAGGAGGCGGCGCTAGCGGCGACCGTAGATGCCGGACGAGCGGCAGGACCAGGAGGCGGAGCGGTGGCAGCAGGAGGAGGCGCGGCGGCGGCGGGAGGCGGAGCGGTAGCGCCAGTGGGAGGTGCGCCAGCAGCAGGGGTGGGAGGAGCAGCAACGTCAGGATGAAATCTACGAGCGGCGGCGTTTGGCGGAGATGCAGCTCCGGCTACTGAGGCAGGAGTTTGATCACAGTCGGCGGTGGGAGGAGCTGGAGGTGGAGCAGCAGCTGCGTCAGGAGGAGCTGGAGGTGGAGCAGCAGCTGCGTCAGGAGGCGTTGGCCGCGGATAGATCCACCTACTTGACGTTCGTGGCGGAGAGAGTAGCGGGGGATCGACGACGGAGGAGCAGCGGAGAGAGCACGGGAGAGAGCATCGGAGAGAGTTGCAGGCGATCGTCCACCTCCACAGATCCGGGTGGCCAGTAGGTAGTAGGCTAGAGATGAAGTAGGTTGCACATGTCATCCGGGGTTGAGGAGTGAATAATGTTTTACTTGGATTTGCCCTAAAATTTTATTCATTCCTCGACCTTGAATGACATTAAAATGAAACTACAAGTATAAATGTTTAGTTTGTCTAAAAAAACTCCTATCGGGGCCACCGGTTTGGGGGCGCCGGTGTGGGAACAACACCCCCAAATAGAGATGCAGTGCCGGCGCCCCTGCCGGCGACTATTTGGGTGGCGCCGGTGGAGATGCTCTTAGAGATGGGGTGGGCTCGCTGATGAGAGAATAAGAACATACTCCTTGACATACTGCAATGTTTTTCTCAAAGTGGCATGTGGGACATTAGCAATGTCTCTAATGATGCAACTATGATCACTAATCAAATATAAGTTGTAATATTGTGGTTTCCAGAAATAATTGAAGGCATGGCTTTCATATGGCTGATCTGAAAATGCATAATATTTTATTAGCTAAATTTTAAATAGGACGGCCTCTTTGTGGAATACAGAAAATGCATGATTTCAATGGCATGCCAAGCCATAGGAATTGACCTATCCCCGAGACTAGACTAATAGAGAATTTCCTTTGGAATAGAGTGCAAAATTTTCCACAGAAGAAAAAACCCTAAGGTTTCCAATCCTACAAATCATACAATCTCTATAGCAAAAACTCATAAACCTTGAAGTCAACCATATTTCTTTGAAATTCCTCTAATCTAAAGGCCTTAGATTTCATACCTGCTAGGATGATGTATTGTTACTAGAGGAGAGTACATGTTTCTATCCATTACTGAGCTAGTCATCTTAGAAAACTAGTACTAAAAACTTAGTAGTTACTGCACAGGAACCTGGTTATAAAACTCTGTTCGAGAAAGCATCTGGTTGAATTAAAAGTGTGATTGAAAGTAGTATTCATAATAGCAAACTAATGCCTATATATGCAATTATTATTCTCTCGTGACAGAAAAAATTTGTATCTCTGACTTCTTGCTTAACTCTCTTGATGCCGCACAGAAAACACTGCCAGTGTTGGTTGCTGTGGTTGAGCAGCTTGGAGGTGCTTTGGGAGAGTCCGGATTTCTTGTCATCCCATGTGTTGCTGCCCACATTAATCAGGTAGTTATTGCACATGCAGTGTTGCTATTTACACTTGCTTTCTGTCAACTCAGGAGTCAATTCTGATGTATCGTACAAATCATTTTGCAGATCATTATCGATTCTATCCTAGTAAATTGGTGGCGCCAGAGAGACCAACAATCTACTAATGCAAAATAACTCAGAATTCGAATTTGATAATAAGTTGAACAGTAATCCGGAACTACTCTGGGAAGTTTGTCACCGAGTGAAATTAAGGTTACAGCATATTCAGTCATTTTGTAAGGAAACATCCATTGATATTTTCTTCTTCTTTAGAACACCTGGGCTGCTTAAAGCACTGCCCTTTCAGATGGTAGAACAACTAATGAGAATGCAGTTTCAGCTTGTGGTTTAGAAAGTGCCGTAAATGCAATGATCAATCAGTATCTTTATTTGCAAAGCTGATTTTGTGAAAATATGGTGCATCTTATGGTGCCCTGTTAAACTGGATTTGCTATTTATGCGCTCCTAGTTGCTAATGTTGCCCGGGCGCCTTCAGTGGTGCACTATACATCTATCTTTGTTGTGGACTAGTTAATTAATCTTTCATGTGGTATTAAGGTGACAAGTTGGTATTACAAAATACCAGGGTTATTATGCGCTCCTAGTTGCTAGATGGGGTTTCACGGAGAGGCAAACCAGGGTGTGGATCCGTCATGGACCAGACATTATTAGACATGCTTGTATTCAGGATGGAACTCCCATTCCTTGATTAATAAATTTCCCTTATCGCAAAAAAAGGGTGACAATTTGGTATTACAAAATACAAATACATGTGTAGGTAAACCATATCGCTTATGTTATGATTACGGTAATGCTGACCGGCTGTTTAATGTCAATTTCATGTATACTACTGTTCCTTTCCATTCCAGAGTGCAGGCGATCAGATCTCATCAAAGCATGCGTGCCCTTTGGACTACTCGCTAGACTTCTATTATTTGCATGACCCAGAGAAGCAGCATTTTTGCCTGTACCCGTTCCAAGTGTCCTGCATCTCCACCACGCGACACATATGGCTCTGCGCCTGTATTTTTCTTTGGAAAAAGATTGAGGCGATTCGTCTGGCCAGCTTCTTCTGGCAAGATGCAGTGTTTGGATTGTTCATCCAGAGTCCAGGGGTACGAGCTCTGTGGACATGAGTTGGAACTGGTGTTGTGCTGGGCGCAATGGACAAGGACGGGTCCCCGGGGCAAGCGCCTGGGAGCCGACATCTATGCCACCATCCTTTTTTTGGAGCCCTGTTTGAGGAGAAAAAGCACGGTGCTGGTACTTCCACTTGCAGGGGCACTTGGTACAACATGTTCGTCCCTGTCATATCCACCATGTGCTGTGCTGGGCGTGCATATGCAGTGCATTCTCATCATCTCCTTGTATGCCTGAATTGCAGGTTATGTGCACAGGAAGAGCTCCTGCGATCCCGTCTCTCTGCCCCTATTGGTGCTCCATTAGCTGTGATTTCCACAACTGTTACAATGGTAATGTCGCCAGGTGACAGTAAACGATGTCAATTTGATTAAGAACTTTTATCTAAATCTGAGCTCTTGAGCCTGGACTCCTGGAGGCTGGAGTCGAAGCGTGAATGGATTTGCAATTTTGCATGTGATGCGCATGCATGTCAGGTGGAGTAGGGGGTGGCGGCTCTTCAGTTTCGGAATGGTCAATTTCTTCCCTTTTATTGGGATCTGTGGACTGTGGAGATGAGGTTACAAGACGGAAATGCTTCCAGGGGTCGACACGTCTGCGAGGCTAGCGGTTTTCAACTTGCTGTAGGCTCTGAGGAATATCCTGTGGCAAGGACCAACTTACCCTATCAAGTCCACAGGTCATCTCGGGATGTTACGGCCAGCATCGCCTTCGCATCCTCTGTAGAACACGTTTCGTCGCCTGCAAAGGTTTCGCAGTTGGTTCGGTGTGCCCTATGTGAGTTGCACAGTGTCGTGATTGAACTGTTTTTTTCTTTTCTTTTGTTCTATGTTACCTTGGATTAACTCATAGAACTGCTACTTTGTTCCGTAAATGACATGTTTACAGTATTTTCAAGCTTTTCGGCCGTGCTTTGCTTCTGAATAGTTGGATTTGGGCCTGCATTTGGTATCAAGAAACTTCTTCAAGGAGACTAGCAAATTTTGTCCCGTTCAAGGAGACTAGCAGACTTGGGCTCTGCATTCTCTCTCCTATTTTCTATTATTGTCTTGTTCTTTTTATATAAAATATATGAATTAGTTCATAGGTGTCAGTAATTTGCGAAAATGCATAAAAAAATACCGCCATTTGTAACCTACAAAGAAAAGGGAAGATTTACAAAACATATGGATTTTTTTTTTGTATAGGTCAATTCATATTTTGTTATCAGTTTTGCCGTTGCGCATTGTATATCATGACTTGTGTCCATACATTATTTCAAAATTTTAAAAAATTCGAAAAGATGAAATTAGAGGAGGGCACATGCAAAATTACTTTGACTGACTCATACATGTATGTACTTCATTGCCATTGGTACCGCATCCAGAATTTCCCTGTGGAACTTTATCCTACTGTATTTTGTTTCTGTTGCTGTCATGATAGATGTCAATTTTGACTCATTTGCACAACTGCATGTGTGTCAATGTTGCAGCAAATATGTTGATTTACAACTACTTTTCCAATATGTCAGCTTCTGCATGTATCCTTTTTTTTTTCTTTAACGTGAGCACTTCCTCTTGGATGACCTTTTATTTGTTGCCTCTTTCCATTAATAAGAAGGTAGTTTTGGTACAGACGACATAAGGTCTAGTAAGGGATTACTCTCCTAATATTACAAAGCTCTTTTTTTTTACACCCGCGGCGATCCAAAGATTTTCTCTCTCTTCAACAAGTCAAGGACAATGGCTGGCGGCTTGGATTTGTTGATTAAGACTCTCGCATTACACTTGTTTCAAATCGTCCAACAACTAAGCATGGTGATAGAGGCCTTGGCTTTACGATTTGGCATGGCTCTATTATACATCCCCGTCCATCAATCCTTGATGGAGAGCTTCGTAGACTAATTAGATCACAATGGAGCACAACCCAATCCAATACTTCACCATTGTCCACACCCTTTTTGGAAAACCGGTGTTGGAAGAAGAGGTGTGCCGCCGTCTTTTGAGTTTGTGCAAACGGGACAGAGCCCCCAATTTTTCCATCCTCTTTTCTCAAGACGATCCTCCATCCATAGCCTATTTTAGATTGCTAACCAAGCACACCATTTTATTTTAGGAGGAGCCTAAGGCTTCCAAATCTATTCATTCATGGCCGTGTTGTTGACCCGAGAACTGTGCCTTGTAAGGCGAGGAGAAAAGGTATTCTCCATTTGTCGTGAGGTTATTGCGTCGTCCTCATCCTGTGAAGATGCACATTTCTAATCTCGACCCACAAGGAGATGTATTGGCTTGACAAGTTGGCGTCCATCTTGATCTTTGAGATACAAGCATTCTCCCTAATTACTCGGGAGACACTCCAGTTTTTTCTTGTAGATGCCTCAAAAATGAGTTGTGCTATGTCTTGGGCATTCTCCCATTAAGCCATGGCGAGGTCCAAAATGGCGCGATCCTCCCATTGACAATTGTGATGGTAGTGGAGACGCAAAAGAGGGACATGTTGACCTCATCGCACGGTTGCCCATTCGCACCCATAGTTTCTTAGGGCTCTCCATTCGAACCATGGACATCTTAAACTAAGTGCACGAGCAAACTTCTCTGGGAGAAGGATACAGAGACCAACAAGCTTGGTAGGCTGGCAAACCAACTCCCAATTAATCTTGCACTTGCCTCCTGAGACTTTGCTAGTACCGACCCATAAAAAGGCACGCTCGATCTTGTTCATGTTGTGAAGGCATCTTGGAGGTATCTTGAGCGGTGTGAGGTGAAAGATGGCTTGTGAAGTGAAGACAAATTTGAGAAGAGCTTCCCGGTCGGGTGTGTTGATGTTTTTCCTGTTCCAAGTAACAAACTTTGCTGCCATCGGCCATCTTATCCCCGAGTGGTTGAAAATCTACTCTTTTTAGTTACCACACCGAAAGCGCAAGACCGAGATATTTCATGGGGAAGGATGCACGTATAACGGGTAGTCCATGGAGCACCTCATCCAACTCAACATCATCATACCAAATGGAACCAAGCTCTTTTGAAAGTTTGTCTCCAAACCGGTGACATGAACGAACGGTGCAAGTATGGTGGATAGGTTTTGAATGCCCTCCACAGGTGGTGCCACGAAAACAACCATGTCGTCCGCATGTAATGAAGTTCGGAGGACGGTTCCGCACCCCCTAATCTTGTGGAGAAGGTCATTGTCGGTGGCTAGCTCAAGAATTATTTGTGGGGGGTCTATAGAGAGCACAAAAAGGAGTGGGGATATCGGGTCTCCTTGTCTTAAACCTCTCCCATGCTTTATAGGGTCTTAGGCCACCCCATTGAGGAGCACCCTAGAGTAGGAGGTGTTAAGATTGTTGAGATCCAATAGTGAAATTTAAGAGAGAACACACACATTTTCAATAGCTCAAGGTTGAACTCCCATCTTATGGAGTCAAACGTCTTACAGATGTCAAGCTTGAATAGGAGAGAAGGGATTATGCTCTTGTGAAGACTTCTCGCAAGATTGCGTACATACACAAAGTTATCGTAAATGCTTCTTTTCTCGATGAAAGCACTTTGTGTGTTGGAGACAGGGCCATTCATGGGAGGGGCAAGCCGGAGAGCAAGCATTTTGACAATAATTTTGGTGGTTGTATAGATAAGGCTAATGGGTCTATGGACCACCTTTGAGTTATCCCAATTTAGAGGCCTTCTCTGCCCAATATCATACATGTAGTCTATAACTGGCAAAAGTTGTGGCTGAGCTCAACCTTAGGTATAACTCTTACAAATTATCACTTGATTTGATCACAAATAATTGTCATTTTCCACATTAAAATGATCTCAAAACTTGCAAACATATCTTTGACCAGTAATTTGCATTGTGACTAAATGTACCTGATCCTAATGGTCTTGCGGTAATTATGGGTGCAGATACTACTGCTCTATGGTTTGCCAAATCATACATATAGATGACCCTGATCGATGGGCAAAAGGTGACCAGTCCGCCAGAGGATAGATTCTGCCTCTTGTTTCGGGCTCCACTATATTATCACTTCGACCGAGCAGCTGAGATGTGGATACGATCGAGCTAGCCAAGCAATACACCGATTGAGCAAGGGTTCCCCGTCCATATAAATAGACAAATTATATGCATGTCATGTCATTGAAAAGTGACATAAAGATCGAAGTAAAAGTAACTGGGCATGGATTACAGAAAACAAGCATCGGGTAGTAGTCAGCGAGTCTAGTGATGACATGCAAGATCAGACAAAAGTACGCTGCAAACTTCGATCCATGAAGAAAAACCACATAACAGAATAGTAGGTAGGGGAATACTAGAGCCATGTCCACTTCTTCCCCTCCATTTGGGCACTCGACACGTAACTTATACTCCCTGACGACTATTATTGCTTCAAATCTTGCACTTTTTTCTCAGTCAACACTGCAATCTCTTCCCAATCATCGATCTTGTCACATTCACAAAAATTTACTAAATGGGCAACGGCTACGTACTAGTAGGGAGCAGCTTTCTCGTGCAAACAGCTAATTTACCGGTGTGTTTTATTCAGACATTGTGCATGCTAGGATGTAGCAGGAAAGGCCATCGAAGCTAGCTAATAGGTGATTGTACGCAGTTCGTTTTATCATGTAGCTAGATCAGGTACATAGTAGGGGGGTGTTGCTGGTTGGTTGGTTCGGTTGCCGTTGAGCTATCGCCGGCGGGCGGCGGTCTCCCGCTGCGCGTTGAAGTAGACAGCGGCGACAGGGAGGCCGAGCTCGTTATCCTTGGCGAACTCGCGGGTCCTGAAGCGGTCCCTCGACGATGGTGTGTTCTTTACCGAGCCCCGGTGCGTCTGCTGGAACAGCACGAGGATGAACCTGTGGATGCCGATGTTTGGCTTTGGGCTCTCGTAGTGCACCACCTCCTTCCCTGAATGAATGTAGGTATGCCATGCATCAGCAAAAAAAGTGCAGAGAGAGGAAGAAGATAAAGAAACTACTGATCCCACGGCAGGCTTGAATGCGTGATAAGAAACCTCAAACAAACCAACAATATAAGATACACAAACTTCTGGTCAATTAATTACTCCGATTGAATCAAATTTGAACTAAAATCATGACAAGAATTATGAAATAAACGGAGTAGTACACACCGCCGCCACCTTTTAGCCATTTGTTTCTCTGTGCAGCATGATCTATCCCTGTACTCTCCCTCACAGAACTAGCAAACGCTAAAGCAGGATGTACAATAAAAAGACTTACCAAAAGAAGCATCAGTAGTCCCAGGGATATCAGTAACAATCCTGCAAAAAGGGTGGTCCAATCAAAAGCTCGTTCGATAACCTACATCTACATGTATTCTACTAATGTCTGGGAATTAATCTGAAATCCGAGACCATGCTTGCATGTTAATATATGTGTATAATATGTACTAATGCCCCGTATCTCTAGTAGGCAGTGATCATGACTCAGTCTAGTTATATATAGAGTTAGAGAGTAGAGACGCATGCATAGAAGCATACTTAACTAGCTTTGATCAGTTTTGTTAATTAGCCAGGTGATCTAATCTCTTGGAATAGGCTTTAATAAGATTAAATATGCTTGTATTGGTTACCAGTGAAGATGCTCCCTCAGGTACGGATCACTGGGTCCTGGCACATCAGGGTCAGTCATCACCTGAAGAACCATAAGAATAGAACATGGGCATGGTTACCTTCCCTTGGGAGATATGTCACTAGGGCCAAAAACATATGGGCATGTGCACATCCTGTGTGAGTGAATAGATAGATGAAATACCCACCAATGTGAAGAAGGATCTAAGGTCGCCCCCCTGAACCTCGACACGCGGCTTAGCGGCGATGGCCGAGGGGAAGAACTCATGGCCGTTGAACACCTGCTTGTTGGAGCTGTAGGTTGCCGTCATCTTCACGGTGGGGTTGAAGCTGTCCAGCACCTCACCAATCACCTTCCCCACAACGAGAGGCTCCAACGCCCTTGACATGTTGATGCCTTGAAATCGGAACCCGAGGGATGATCAGTGTGCGTGTGTTCCTCTTTGCTGAATGGAAGCTCAGGTAATTGTGTATGTGCTGCTGCAGGGATGTTGCAAGACGAAGGCCCTCTATTTATAGACGTGGAACAGACGAGAGCCTATCCATCCGGCTAGCTAGCTAGCTATTTCAAACAGAAGCCTATCTAGAAAAGTACTTCTGGGGATATCTCTACCTCCCGGGGTAGCGATCACATTAACATGTTAGATTGTTTTGGTCATTTTCCTCCAGGTGTGGAGTATAAAATTTACACTTGCGAAAAAGTACCTGCTTATCCGATTCCATATAATGTATCTTACAGATATTTATTCTGTGCAGAAGATTGAGGGCTATGAAGGCTAAAATAATACGTGCCTAGAATCCAGATTTGACAGAAAAAGAAAAGGTCGTTTCTCATCCATTCATTGCAATATTTCTTTACAACATTAAGCACCACCTGAAATTAAGTCTATGCATTTTGTACTATATCATGGCATAGTTCAGTGATGGAAGGTGAAATAAGCTAGGGACTCAACTATCTATCTGAAATTAAGTCTATGCATTTTGTACTATATCATGGCATAGTTTATTGATGGAAGGTGAAATAGGCTAGGGACTCAACTATCTATGTACATTGCACCTGAAAGCAGTAACATGATCAAATATGCCAAGGTACCATCTCATCAAAAGGAAAATTGGCGATGTGCAGTTTGCCAGCGAGCTAACTAAAAATACTTGGTGCTTAGCAGAGCACTAGAGAATCTTCGTCGCAGGATGCTTCATTTTATTTTTAGAAAATCATCAGGACATAATGTGTGGTGGTGAATGTAGAAACCATGTCAAAGATGGCAGCTTATAATAAATATGCTAATTCTGCTTCTGTTTCTTCTGTCCCTCCTTTAGTTTTCTCCTTTGTTCTTCCTTTTTCTAAAGAAGCATGCAACGTTAATTTGAATTCTCTGTGTCGACTGTCCTTTTACTTACATATACATTAATCTCTCTCTGAAACATATACATATTCATGTCCTTTGCAGCTAGAGTTAGCTTGGACATCCTCAAAGTTGCATAGCACAACTCCACCACAAGCATCTTTTTCTCTTGAGGAAAGAAAGCAATGCCTGCTGAATCATCACGCGCGCTCTGCTGAGCTATGAATTGCAAAGAACATACCCTAAACAGCATTGCACTAGCAAGGACTTGCCAATCCTGGCGATTATTCCTTCGAGGCAAGTGCAAGAGAGCATAAGTTATGCTCTCGAGTGGACTAGGCGTCCCTCCACTACTACACAAAGCGCCCCTCTGCCAAAGCTCTCTGCTTATAACACACTTTGCAGAGAAAAGGAGATCCCCAATTATGAGCTCTTCATTAGGCAAAGCTTAGTGCTCTTGTTTCCCTAAATGGTGGAGCCATCTCCATTCGTACGCATGTTCTTTGCCCATCCTAATCTCATCTTCTCATGTACTCGCTCATGTGCTTCTCCATGCTGTACTACTGGCTAACTAAAGCAACACATACATATGCCATCTTATATTCTTTCATCGCTAGTGCCGAGCCTGACGTTCTGAAGCTGCCAAGTTTTTCCCTGCCATTGGGAGTTACTTTCTGAAGGAAAAATAGACACCCTACTGTGAAGCCATATTAAGGGAAAGTAAATTATAAAGATGATACCCTGTTAGTGTTCCATGGAAATTTTGGCTGCATAGATTATTTGTCCATAATTACTGTGTAAGCGCAAAATTTAGCTCCTCTCATCTAGAGTCAAAAAGGTTCCCTTTCTCCCCGAAACTGATGATGGGGGTTTTTCCCATTCATGAATGAGAGGTTAGTAAAACAGGGCCAATATCGTTGTTCCTTGAAGGTTGTGTTTATGAGTATGTGATAACTCATGTCCATATGTGTGGTAAGATTTTAGTCTGACATAAATTAGCTATGTGGCTAATTTGGCTGGTATATAACCCTTCAGCACTAATTTATATTCAGATTGATAACAATTATCGGTACCATATCTTGTGCTGCAGAGGGAAAAAGACATTTTCTGCTATAAGGTGTATTATAATTCCACTCCGAATGTAAGGACACCGACAAGGGATATTGAAATCAGGTGCTCCGCAGAGCGTTGATCTTGAAGGTGCACCAGCGAAGGTACAAATGCCAAATCATTTTACCATATCTGGGCACATTCTAGCTCTGTTGAATGTTCTCGTGTTCCCAAATGGAAAAGGGCAAAGGTGATCTTAATTAAAAAGGGAAGCATTTCTCAAAGCAGAGCGCCATGTTGTAAAGTTGTCATCGTCTAATTAGCTTAGTGGCCGAGAAGAGAAGTATGTGACACACCATTTTTTAGGTGAATATCTGTCAGGCTTGCAAAGGCTGGGGCTATTTTCCCCATTTCGAAAAAAAAGATCCCAATTTTCAAGCGGTGGAAGAATGCTTGAACATGTCATTTGAGTTGCACTAGAGCGGCTGTGACACTCACCGCTCACGTTTTTTGACGAATAGACAGCGGGAAACTGTTTTTCATTGATGTAGTACAGATCAGCAATAAAGTAGAGAAATGAAAATTTGTCCTCCGGTGCTGGCCACGGGAACATACAACCAGTTGTTCAAAAGATCACGGAAAAGCTCAAGGAGGCTGGAACAGTCTTATGATGGGCTGCAATCGGGCTGATCTCCATGCTTGTGCCTCGCCAACCATCTGGAGACTCATGTTATGTAAAAAAAAAGTCGAGAAGAAAAGTTATCCTCCGTTGCTGGCTACCGGAACGTACAACCAGTTGAGCAAAAGATCATGAAAAAAGTTCAAGGAGTTTGGAACAGTCTTTTGATGGGCTGCAATCTGACCAATCTCCATGTGTGTGCATCGTCGATGACCTCCATGAAAAAGCTCAAGGAGTTTGGAAGAGTTCGATGATTGTGTAAACGAATAGCGCGCTATGTATCTTTTTTCAGACCACAAACAAATTTGGTAACAAAGGTGTTTACATTTTGCCAAATTTAGATTGCACAACGACGCATAGGTCCTCCTAACTATTGACATCATTTTTTTCGAGAATAAAAAAAATCGAGAATGATTGACATCATGTTCTTCCTCATACTTTTAAAGCCTCATCGCAGCGTTGACTATGAAATGCATAGTAGCAAAACTAGCCAAAGTTTCATGATCTAGTACTTATAGAACAAAGTACTTCTCATACACACATTTCCACCATTTCAGGGCTTCACCATGAAACCCTAGGAAATTCAGTGTTAGGTGGCCTAGACCTATTGAGCCCATGCCTAGATCCATCAATAAAATTTTCCATGAAAGCATCACATTGTTCATCCAAATCAAAGCAAACAGGAGTACGAGAATTTGAGAAGTTTACCATTTTCCAGGGTAGTTGCATGTGCTTTGGAGCAAGGGTTACATTACCATGGTGTTGATGTTCATCGCTTTGCCAATCTGGTTGTAGGGTGTTCACTGGATGGAGTGGCGACGTCGTCTCGTGTATTGCAACCTGAGTCCCCACCTCCTCCATAGATCGCTGCAGAGTGCAAATGGTGTTATCCACTTGAGGCATCCAACCATTCAAGACAGAGAGAGTTTCATTGATCGCGTATTCGCGTGGATCATTGTGATGTCTCTGCGCCTTGCTTCTTCAGGTCCACCAAGTCGGTCTGAACTCTGAACCCATTTCATGATGACAAAATCACAATTTGCCAACACACCACCGATGCTGCGAGGGTTTGCCTCCTCCGATAAGAAGCGCCTCCAATGACTACACATGTCATTGGGGAACCGGGATTTTAGCAATCATGGAGATACTTGTGACCAACCGCTCGCCCACCACCAGATCTGCACCGTTAACAGTCCACCGCGGCCTCAACGCCTCTGGGAAGCCCGTCAGATTCACAGCTTCCCCACGGACCCCACCGCAATGACAGAGACCGGTGGGACTTCAGGGGAGAACCCAACCAGTAGCAACCCTTCACTTGATCCGTCACAATATCGTTGCTCACCGGCCATAATCACAAGATTCCTTACTCTATTGGCAAAACTTTAGTGGAGTTTTTTTGAGGGAATCTTCCACAACTTTTGCAATCTGATGCTACGATTATTCTGTTGCATGAGAGATCAGTTACTAAAGCCGTCATCGTCACCTTCAGAGCTTCAGTCAGATTACAACTTTTACCTCCATCTGATGTCTTGTGGTATTGTCTAGCTTAAGTAACGACCTGGCCGATGTGGGCTGTCATGGGCTGCATCCTTCTTTGGTCTTCTTAGACAGATCAGAGATGGGCCATTCTTGATGCACTGCCGTTTTTGCGGGGAACACCTATTCATCGCTTGTTAGCGAGCTTTTGTACAGCACGCACGCATACGCAGTTTCTTTTGGGCCGGCCCATTAATTCCTTCCCTACCTTGGAACAATACCAAATTTCTCAATTTTCGTACTCCCTCCGGTCTGAAAAGATCGACATGGAGGGAAGGCAAAACTTCACATACGTGCGCATAGTCCTGCGTAGATTAAATGTGTCCAGAGGTAGTACATCACCCAAGCACTAGCCCATTGGTTGCAGCTTCGCTCTGATGTGGCATAACCAGAGTTCGAATTCTGTCTGCCACGAGTTGAAGCGTTTTTCGAATTTGAGCAAAATCCAAACCCAAGCAAATTCCAAAATTGAAGAAAATTTGAATTTTGAACAAATTCGGTTCATGAACATAATTTGAATGTAAGCGAAAAATTGAGCAAATTCGGTTCCTTAGCAAAATTTAAATTTGAACAAAATTTAAAACATAGCAAAATTTGAATTTGAACAAAGTTGGAAACAGAGCAAAATTTAAATTTGAACAAATTTCGAAAAGCGGAAATAAAAACCTGAATCAAACTGAGATAAAAACAGCGAGAACCAAATAAACCGGAAGAAAACCATTAAAAACGAAACCAGATACGTGAACATCGAAAAAAAAAGGCACTAATAAGTCGCGGTCCAAAATCACTAGCCACGCGTGCGGAGGGTATTAAGGCGCGCTACTGGGCGGGAAATAGGATTTTCGTTTTTGCGCCCTCATCGTCACCTTCAGAGCTTCAGTCAGATACTCAGATACCGTGTGGTGATCCGGTGATACATGCCTATTATGAATTTCTTACACCGGAAAACATATGAGATAAGACTCCGCTTGATAAACAAAGCTTGGTAGTTTGGTCCTCTATTTCTCGAAACAAACAATACTCCGCCATTAAAAATTACAAAGTTGTTATTGGCCATCACCTACACCAGTCCACTTCAAATGGATTCAGGAAAAGTTCTTTAACAGAAACACAAAGTTTTCTTGTAGCTACCTCCCCACGACAAGCTTAAATCCAGGCATGCCATACAAAGGAAGAATTTTCAGCTCCAAAGCTATAACTGTGCCACCTTGCTGAGCCTGGTTGTTTGATTCTTCTATTTTGCGCATGTCATTTTGTTATCAATTGCTAGGGCTTTGTTTCCCCTCAAAGGAGAAGGAATTTATGGAATTTATCAGTTATTGAAGCCATTTGTGACAATCGAGACAAGATGAATGTACCTTCTGCAATGAAAAATATTCTTTTAGCCTCATGGGGCACTTGGATAATCAAAATAATAAGAATTTCAGAGTTGAGGAGGCTAGACTGTGAAGATGGAAGACAATCTATTTTTTTTTTGAGTGCTCACCGGGGAATGCACAAAGGCTTGCGCCTGATTTTTTCTTTTTCATTTCATTGTTACATTAAGGAGGGAGGGAGACGTCACCTACCGGGGGGGAGGCTCAGATTACACCAAACCAACATCAAATCAGGGTCGCTCTAGGAGGAAGTAGGTGAGCCGAAGGTTGATGTCGCGACGATGCACCATTGGGAGCCTTGCGCGGTAGAGGATGGCATCATCGCGGCAATTCTTGCGGAACAACAAGAGCGAGGGCGGGAGCCCGTTGAACACCACTCCGTTACAATGCATCCACATGTGTCATAGACAAAGCAAGCGGAGGGTTGAGGCGGTCCAGGAAGGAGTGGACGGCGGGACGGCCTACCAAACAACATCGAAGATAGGGGCGGTGATGGTGTTAGCTTCCATGGCGCACCAGAAGTTGCGCGCGAATGAGAAACCCGAACATGATGTGGAGTTTTAGAGAGTGCGTTGCTGATGGAGCAGCCGCTGCTCGCCGCGTCGAGGATCCCTTTGCGGTGGAGGTTGGCGCGACATTGGATGCAACCGTGCACCAGAAGCCAAGCGAAGATGCGGACCCTAGACGACGTCCTGTTGAGCGGGACAGACTCATAGTGCTTGTCACGCACCCCACCAAGAGTGCAGAGCTTTTAGAGGACATAGGTGCGCATGCCACTATCACTCTTCCCCCAGAGAGGCAGGGAGCGTCAATCAGCAGAGTTGGCGAGGCGGGTGTCGTGCAGAGTGGCCAGGAGGGAGCACCTATGCTGGGTGATGGTGGAGGAGAGGAGCGGCACAAGGATGGAGTCAAGGGCGTGTCGAACACCTATCAAACCGTATCGCTGGGGAGAGTAGTGTGAGAGCAGCTCCGGCATGAACACCGCGGGGGCTCCACCGGGAGCCAAGAGTTGAGACAGAATGCAATGCGCGCACCATCGCCAAGCTGCACCGTCGAGACGTACCATTACACATTTAGCAGGTGCATGAGAGAAGCCCAGTGAGATCTGCAGAGTGATGCATCCCTCCCAACAATGTCGAGAGGCGCGCCAGCAAGGCTCGCCCAGACCCGTCGTTGCTAGAACTCCTCGGTGGCGCAATGAAGACGATGGAGCAGCTTGATCTGGAGGCACGCGTTTTGGTCCATGAGCGAACGAACGCGCATACCCCCTCCTCCTTGGCCGGCAGACGTGCTCCCAAGCCACCAGACATTGCGCGCCAGCGACACGGTCCAGAGGAAGCCGTGACGCAACCTGTCCAGCACGGCGAGAATGCCTGGTGGCAGCTCAAGGGCACCAATGGCGAAAGTAGGGAGAGCGTCGAGGACCATATTCAGAAACACAATGTTTCCGCCATAAGAGAGCAGGAGTGCACGCCAGCTGGACAAATACTTTTCCACCTTGGCAATGATCGGCGTGAAGGCCGTGAGACGAAGCTTCTCGGCCGAGAGAAGCAAGCCAAGGTACGTGTGGGGGAAACCATCAACCCTGCATTGGAGCACGCCTTTGATGGCGGCGAGGACGGGGGACATGCATGGGCACGAAGGTACTTTTGTCGTAGTTGATGCAGAGCCCCATCGCACGCTCAAATTGGCTAACAAGGGAGCCGCAACCACCGTGCCCACACCGGCACGCAGGATGATAAGAGTATCATCGGTGTACTGGAGCACGGGGCAGGAGGCACCGTCAGCGAGAGCATGCTGGAGAATGTCGTCGTGATGAATGAGCCGCTGCAAGATGTCGGCTGTGATGAGGAGTAGGTGCGGCGAAAGGGGCCGCCCTGCCGCAACCCGCGGAGACAGCGGGCCCAGGACACCGTTGAGCAGGATGACGGAGCGAGAGGACGGAAAGATCGAGTCCATCCAGTCGCACCAAAGCTCGGGGAACCCACGCGCGAGCATCACCGTGCGCAGGCTGGTCCAGCTGACCGAGTCGAAAACCTTGATGAAGTCGAGCTTGAGAACAACGTAGGTGATGACCCACAAGTATAGGGGGTGTATCGTAGTACTTTCGATAAATAAGAGTGTCGAACCCAACGAGGAGCAGATGGTGTTGATGATAAGTTTTGATCAAGGATTCACTGTAAACACTAGCAAACATGTTTGCAGGGGTATTTGGTATTGCAGATAAATAAAGTACGAGTAAATAAAATGCTGTAATAATAATTGCTGCGAGTGGCCCAATCCTTTTTAGAGCAAAGGACAAGCCGGTTGTTGTACTTACGATGACCAAACGTTCCTGAGGACACACGGGAATTTCGTCATGCCCTTTCGCTTCACATAGCTAAATAATCTTCAATGGTTTGGTAAGTGTTGTGTGGGTGAACATATGCTAATGCACTACCCCATACTTGGACTAATACATACTTGTGATTATACCTCTTGCAAGCATCCGCAACTACAAGAAAGTAATTAAGATAAATCTAACCACATCCTTAAACTTTGAGATCCTACACTCCCTCGTGCACCGGTTTCCTAACGGGGGTTTGGGTTTCTGTCGCGCCCGCAACCCCACAATTAGTAGTCAAATACACGATGCATTCCCCTAGGACCATAAAGGTGAAGTATCATGTAGTCGACGTTCACATGACACCACTAGAAGAATAGCACCACAACTTAAATATCAAATCATTGCATATCACTGAACATAGTTCCAGTACTAACAACATGAGTTCTCCCATGTCCTCAAGAACTAAACGAACTACTCACGAGACATCATATGGATCATAATCAGAGGTGATATAATGATGAATAACAATCTGGACATAAACCTTAATTCAATGGTTTCACTCAATAGCATCAACTACAAGGAGTAATCAACACTAGGAAAGTTTCCCCTATGAACTAGACAAGTTTTAAACCCAAGATGTTACAGCGAAACAGCGTGGAGACGACGGTGATGATGGTGCTGGTGGTGGAGATGATGGTGATGATGATCCTGATGAAGTCCAACACGATGGTGGTGCCGATGGAGACGATTTGCCCCTCCGGGGGGGGGGTCCCGGCAGATTTATGCCTGCCGGCGAGCTTTTCTTTCTCTCTGGTTCTCCGCCCCATAGTGGTGGCGGAAGATTTCTCTGGTCGCTCTCCCGATCTTAGGTTTCTCGGGGGGTTAAAATACGCGAGGGGGTGATGAGCGCAGATTGCACACCATTGGGGAACCCTAAGATGAATGTATAATGAGCAAAGCAGTAAGTTTTCCCTCAATAAGAAACCAAGGTTTAATCGATCAGTAGGAGAAAGGCGTGAATTCTGAAGGTGTTGCTAGCTGACTATTGGCAGGGCGCACTACCGGCGTTAGCAACAACGTGGAACCTACACACAATACAACCAAAATACTTTTCCCCAACTTACAATGAGGTTGTCAATCTCACAGGTTTCCCTGAACACAAAGAATTAAATGTATCAAGTGGAAAGAGATGTTTAGCGTAATTAAAGAGAACAGAGCTTGCAATAAGTAAACAGAGCAGAATTGCAGTGGATGAATTTATCATTGTAAAGGAAAGGACCGGGGTCCACAGTTCACTAGAGGTGTCTCTCCATAAAGATAAATAACATGTTGGGTGAACAAATTACAGCTGGGCAATTGACAGAATATCGACCATACATGACAAGATGATTACTATGAGATTCGTTTGGGCATTACAACATAATACATAGATCGTAATCCAACTGCGTCTATGACTAATAATCCACCTTCCGGTTATCGTTCGAAACCCTTCCAGTATTAAGTTGCAAGAAACAAATTATTGCATTAAGCAATGTGTGTAAAGTAAACAATAGAATTACCCTCGGATAAAATATTGTTGTTTTCTCTCTAGTAGCAACAACACATCAACAATCTTAGAACTTATTGTCACTCTTCCAGAAAACTAGAGGCATGAACCTACTATCGAGCATAAATACCCCCTCTTGGAGTCACAAGCATTTACTTGGCCAGAGTATCTACTAGCAATGAAGAGCATACAAGATCACAATAACATATGACAAGAATATATAATCGATCTCAACATAGTATACAATATTCATCGGATCCCAGCAAACACAACATGTAGCATTACGTAAGGATGATCTTGATCATGTAGGGAAACTCACAAGATCTAAACATGAGGCACAAATTGGAGAAGACAACCATCTAGCTACTGCTATGGACCCATAGTCCAGGGACGAACTACCCACGCATCATTTCGGTGGCGCGCATGGTGATGTAGATGCCTCCGACGATGATTTCCCCCTCCGGCAGGGTGCCGGGAAGAGTTTCAGAACCCTCCCGAGCTAGGGTCTGCAATGGTGGCCGCGACGGAACTTTTCATGGATGGAGGCTCGGGTATCCAGCGTTTTCCCGAGATCGTGAATAAATAGGCGGATGGGCGATGTTGGTGGAGGTCAGGAGAGGCCCACACCACCCCTAGGCGCGGGCCAGGGCCATGCCGCGCCTAAGGCTGGCGTGGCCGCCCTGCTGCCTCTCTTGGACCCCCCTTTGGACTCCGTCTTTGTTACAGAAAAATATTGACTTCGGCTTTTATTTCGTCCAATTTTGAGAATATTTCCTGTACAACTTTTCTGAAGTACAAAATAGCAGAAAACAGGGAACTGGCATAGCATCTTGTTAATAGGTTAGTTCCGGAAAATGTATAAAAGTGCAACAAAGTATGAGCAAAACATATATGAATTGGTGTAAAATGAGCATGGATCATCAAAAATTATAGAAACGTTTGCGACGTATCGGCATCCCCAAGCTTAACTCCTGCTTGTCCTCGAGTAGGTAAGTGATAACAAAATAATTTTCGATGTGACATGAATCCAACACAATCTTGATCAACTATTGTAAAACATTGTAAGCTAGGATCAAAGTACTCTAAACATAGGCATGATAGATATAATTCAATAGAATTTAGCAAATATGTTCTATCATGAGAAGTAACTCAAACAAAGGATCATGAATAATAGTGCATTGAAAGCAACTGTTTGTTTATGAGAATACATAGTAAAATGATACTCAACATGTCCTTTATGAAGTAGCAAAACATAAATGCTAGGACACCTTCAAAGTTCAAAGGGTGACTAGATACAAGTAATTTAAGAACAAGCAATAGTCATAATCATGAATCAATCAATAATAATTTTGGGACTACGCACATTGCACTAAGAATAACAACTATGCTCTCTTAATTGGTGCATAAGGCAAGAAGATGATGACTCAACATAATAGTAAAAGAGAGACTCTTTGCAGAGTAAGCAAGATTAACAAGTTTTATAAACCTTCCAAAAAGTATGGTACTCATTAGCTTTGAGCTCTCATTGCCCCTATCACAAGCATCTTGAATTGTTAAAGTTAATGTGAGGCAAATATGAGCTATATGCTTGACAAATCACAAGTTAAAAATCTCATGCCCCTTGAATACGAGGACCTAAACCTCATGCTACTCAACTCAGGTCCCAAATAAGTTCTTATCATTGTAAATATACATGTATCATCGAGAACCGCCAACGGGGTACCTCCTTCCCGATGATATGGAAGTACTCTTGTAGGAGCAATCCCTTGCCAAAATGACAAGACAAACAGACAATGAGCATCTCAACAATTTTTTATTTACTATGGGTATAGCTTTTTATTAAAAATGCTTCATAGAATGCTCACTATGGTTCGCTGTAAATTTCCACCATGAATGATGCATGGCTTAGATTAGCGGCCCAGGCGTTTCTCTAACGCATATACAAACTCCATGGACTTACAAGTTTCCATTTTATTTCGCACCGCTAGGCATCCATAAACAAAATAACATGACATCAACTAAATATGAATAAGTGCAATGTTGTAAGTGTTCCCCATGAAAGAATGGTTGTGCTAACTCCCAACTCGAAGTTTGCAAACATATAAACTTCATAAGATAATCACAATGATCAAGTTTATTAACTGCAAGAAAGTAAGTGTGCCATCAAGTTCGTGAGAGCTTTACTGACTAATTTTCTCATGCCAAACTTAATTTGGAAGATAAATAAAAACATGATGAATATACTTGGAATAGCAATGATGCTCGTAGGTAGATATGGTGGACACAATTGGCAAACTTTGGTTTTTGGTGTTTGGATGCACGAGTAGAGTTCATACTCAGTACATGCGAAAGTTAGCAAAAGACTGGGAGCGACCAACTAAGAGAGTCATAATAGCCATAATCATGCATCGACAAAACATTAATCAAAGCATAAAGCGATATTACAAGTAAAAAACTAAATGATCATAGAGGCTTTAGTTGACTGATTATAGTCATAACATGGTATAAGCATGCACCAAGTCAACCCAATAAAGCATCAAAGGAGAATTCCACAATATTATACTTTTATGATGGAAACAACACATGATTCTTTCAATGACACATTATGCACTCTCAGCTATTTGAGACAAGTCATGCTACAACAATAAATATTAAGCGTATGACAAGAATAACATCCAACATGACATGCCAAAGTCTATTCCACAGTCTAGGCATGAAACATTTTACTCGTCTCCAACACCAATCAACTTATTTGAAATAGCTCTCAGAAATGAAAATCAATATGGACTAGAAAGCTAATCATACATAAATAAATAATAGTAACGAGCTCTAAACAAAATTAGAATCGAAAACCAAAAGCTAAACGCAGTACTAGAGAACTAGAACACTTGCAGAACAATAACACCGAAAACTAAAGCGTTCTATGCAATTAAAATGGAGCGTGTCTCTCTCCAAGAAAATATGCCGGGATCCAACCATATGCTACAAGCAAACAAAGCAAAACAAAAGAAAAATAAAAACTAAAATAAAGACGCTCCAAGAACAACCCATAGCGTATGAAGCAATAAAAATATAGTGCATAGAGAGATGACTTGTTGCTTTGTTGATGACGCTTGTACCTCTTGAATATTTCTTGGGGTTCAGGGGAATCCCCATGCTTGAGCTTTTTTCCATTCTTCATCTTATCACATCATTCTTCTCTCCCTAAACTTGAAAACTTCCTTCATACAAAACTTCACACAATTCTTTGTCAGTAGCATTAGTTCAATCAAAATAAAAAATTCACTTGGGTTCAGTTCTAAAATATATTAAACATCTATTAAATCATTAGCTACTGTAGCAACCTTTCAAAAATCTCTTTGATCAAAAGAACTCAAAAAGAAAGAGATTAAGAGGCAAATGCAAATAATGGCAGAAATCTATCAAAACAGAACAACAGATAAAGATCGTTTTTATTGAAATCTTCTGTTGCTCATATCGAAAAGTGGTCAACTAAAAAAAGTTAGATAATAACCTGGGGCATATGAAAAAAAATTAGCAGCTCAAAATTCAGCTCTGTCTATTTATACGAATTTTTATGGTGACAGCAGAAAATTTGTTTCCAGGACAACAACTTCCCCAAATCTTACTTTCTTCCTATTAGAGGCTATTCTTTGCACAAAAACGAAATAAAAATGATAAGAAGAGGTTATTACAGAGATAATAACTTCCAAGACTCAACAAAATAAAAATTACAGAAATAAAACATGGGTTATCTTCCAAAAGTGCTTTTTTTAACGTCTTTCAGCTAGACGCGGAAAAAGAGCTAGCATCAAGTATTATCAAGTGAAGAAGCATCAACACCATAATTTGTTCTAATAATAGAGTCATAAGGTGAATTCTTTATTTTATGATGGAATTGTTACATACCTTTCTTGAGTGAGAATTGATATTTAATAATCCCATCTCTCATATCAATGGCAGCACCAAGAGTTCTAAGAAATGGTCTTCCCAATATAATTGGACAACAAGCATCGCATTCAATATCCAAGACAACAAAATCAACGGGGACAAGGTTATTATTTACCATAATAAGAAAATTATTAACTATCCCCAAAGATTTATTTGCAGCAATATAAACAAGATGAACATCCAAATAACATTGTTCCAACAGTGGCAAATCAAGCATATCACAGATTTTTCTAGGCATAACAGAAATACTTGCACCAAGATCACATAAGGCATTGCAATCAAAGCCATCTACTTTCATCTTAGTGATGGGCTCCCAGCCATCTTCTAACTTTTTAGGAATAGAAGCTTCACGCTTTAGTTTCTCCTCTCTAATTTGCATAAGATAATTTGGAATATGCTTCATGAAAGCCATATTTATAGCACTAGCATTAGGACTTCTAGAAAGCTTATGTAAGAAATTAATTACTTCAGAGATATTGAAATCATCAAAATCAAAGTAATTTTTATCAAAGGTGAAAAGACTATTGTCTCCCATACTCCGAAAATTTCAGCACACTTATCAGGAGCAGTTTCAGTTGTTCTAGGCAATTTTATAGAAGGAGCAGGGATTTTTCCTACACTATTTATTTTACCATTAATAGTAGGAGGGTGGCTAGCATTTGAAAGTTCATTACTACTGGTGGTGGTGATGGTACAAATTTTAGTCAAATTATTATTTCTAGCAATTTCATCTTCTCTTTCCCACCTAGCATGCAATTCCGTCAACATCCTAACATTTTCATCAATTCTAACTTGAATGGCATTTGCAGTAGCAACGGGATTTTCATCCATTGTTACACATTTAGTAGACATTTTATTAATCAAAGAAGTTTGTGCTTCAGACAAGGAGGAAATACAAGTTTCAACATTTGAAATTTTGACTTGCAAACCAGAAATTTCCCTATTTAAATTCTCAAGTTGATGACTAATATTTTTCAACATACCAGATTGTTCTTCCATGGTTTTAGTGAACACTTTATTTTTCTCATACTGCATTTTCATAAAGTTCTTAGTGGCTTTTTCAACTTCTAAAATCTTTTCCTCACTAGGCATAGATCTACCATAATAACCACTGGCACTATTAGAAGGATATGGCATATAACTGTTGCTACCAAAATTATTCCTATAAGCATTGTTGTTGAAATTAATGTTTTTAATGAAGTTCACATCAACATGATCTTCTTGAGAAACGAAAGAAGCTAACGTAATATTATTAGGATCAACATGTGCTTTACCATTAACAAGCATAGACATAATAGTATCAATCTTATCACTCAAAGAGGAGGTTTCTTCGACAGAATTTACCTTTTTACCTTGTGGAGCTCTCTCGGTGTGCCATTCAGAATAATTTATCATCATATCATCAAGTAATTTAGTTGCAGCGCCCAAAGTGATGGACATATAAGTACCTCCAGCAGCTGAATCCAGGAGATTTCTTGAAGAAAAATTCAGTCCTGAATAAAAAGTTTGGATGATCATCCAAGTAGTCAGTCCATTAGTGGGACAATTCATTATCAAAGATTTCATTCTTTCCCAAGCTTGAGCAACATGTTCATTATCAAATTGTATAAATTTAATTATGTTTCTTCTCAAAGATATAATCTTAGTAGGAGGATAATATTTTCCAATAAAAGCATCTTTGCATTTAACCCAAGAATCAATACTATTTGTAGGCAAAGATAGCAACCAATCTTTAGCTCTCCCTCTCAAAGAGAAAGGAAACAATTTAATTTTTATAAGGTCACCATCTACATCCTTATACTTTTTCATCTCACAAAGTTCAACAAAACTATTAAGGTGAGAAGCGGCATCTTCAGTACTAACACCAGAAAATTGCTCTTGCATAAGAAGATTTAATAAAGCAAGCTTAATTTCATAGAAAGCTGCTTCAGGAGCATCTGGAGCAATAGGTATACAAATGAAGTCATTGTTGCTTGTGCTAGTAAAGTCACACAACTTAGTATTTTCAGCAGAACCCATTTTAGCAAAATTAAAACTAAGCAATAGAAATAACAACTATATATAATAGAAACAATTTTTTGTGTGTTTTTGATATAATGAAGCAAAAAAGACAAAGTAAAATAAACTAAGAAAAACAATAAAAAAGTAAAGATATTGGAGATGAGAGACTCCCCTTGCATAAATCCTCTTTCTCCCCGGCAACAGCGCCAGAAAAAAGCTTGATGAGCGCAGATTGCACACCGTTGAGGAACCCCAAGAGGAAGGTATGATGAGGACAGTAGCAAGTTTTCCCTCAGTAAGAAACCAAGGTTTAATCGTCCAGTAGGAGAAAGGCGTGACTTCTGAAGGTGTTGCTTGCTGATTATTGGCAGGGCGCGCTACCGGCGTCAGCAACAACGTGGAACCTGCACACAACACAAGCAAAATACTTTGCCCAAAAAGTGAGGTTGTCAATCTCACCGGTTTCGTTAAGCACAAAGGATTAAATGTATCGAGTGGAAAGAGATGTTTGCAGTAATTAAAGAGAGCAAAGCTTGCAGTAAGTAAATAGAGCATGATTGCAGTGGATGAATTTATCAGTGTAAAGGAAAGGACCGGGGTCCATAGTTCACTAGAGGTGTCTCTCCATAAAGATAAATAACATGCTGGGTGAACAAATTACAGCTGGGAAATTGACAAAATATCGACCATACATGACAAGATGATTACTATGAGATTCGTTTGGGCATTACAACATAATACATAGATCGTAATCCAACTGCTTCTATGACTAATAATCCACCTTCTGGTTATCGTCCGAACCCCTTCCAGTATTAAGTTGCAAGCAACAGATTATTGTATTAAGCAATGTGTGTAAAGTAAACAATAGAATTACCCTCGGATAAAACATTGTTGTTTTCTCCCTAGTAGCAACAACACATCTACAATCTTAGAAGTTATTGTCACTCTTCCAGAAAACCAGAGACATGAACCTACTATCGAGCATAAATACCCCCTCTTGGAGTCACAAGCATTTACTTGGCCAACGTATCTACTAGCAACAGAGAGCATGCAAGATCACAAATAGCATATGACAAGAATATATAATCGATCGCAACATAGTATACAATATTCATCGGATACTAGCAAACACAACATGTAGCATTACATACGGATGATCTTGATCATGTAGGGCAGCTCACAAGATCTAAACATGAGGCACAAATTGAAGAAGACAACCATCTAGCTACTGCTATGGACCCATAGTCCAGGGATGAACTACTCACGCATCACTTCGGAGGAGGTCATGGTGGTGTAGATGCCTCCGGCGATGATTTCCCCCTTCGGCAGGGTGTCGGGAAGAGCTTCAGAACCCTCTCGAGCTAGGGTCTACAATGGCGGATGTGATGGAACTTTTCGTGGATGGAGGCTCGGGTATCCAGGGTTTTCTCGAGATCGTGAATAAATAGGCGGAGGGGAAATCTCGGTGGAGGCCAGGGGGGCCACACCACCCCTAGGCGCGGGCCAGGGCCAGGCCGCGCCTAGGGCTGGCGTGGCTGCCCTGCTGCTTCTCTTCAATCCCCCTCTGGACTCTATCTTCGTTACTGAAAATATTGACTTCGGCTTTTGTTTCGTCTAATTCCGAGAATATTTCCTATACAACTTTTCTAAAATATAAAACTGTAGAAAACAGGGAATTGGCACTGTGGCATCTTGTTAATAGGTTAGTGCCGGAAAATGTATAAAAGTGCAACGAAGTATGAGAAAAACATATATGAATTGGTATAAAACAAGCATGGAGCATCACAAATTATAGATCCGTTTGCGACGTATCAAGGGGCGATGCCAGAAGTGGGCCAGGGTGCCCAGACCATGCCTAGGCACGGCCAAGGCCTGGCCCATGCCTAGGGGTGATCTGGCACCCTCCTGGCCCATCTCGACCTCGCCTTCTGGCTTCCTCCGTCATCTGGAAAAATAGGATTTTTTTTTGTATATTTTCTGGGAATTGTTGTTCTGCAGAAATATGGTGTCTTGACGGTCCTTTTTCCAGCAGAATCCTGGCTCCAGCGGTTAATTCTCCAATAATCATCAAACATGCAAAAATAGATGGAATGACATAAGTATTACCTCTAAATATGAAATATATCGATGAATAACAATAAATTATGATATAGAATAGTGATGCAAATTGGACGTATCAACTCCCCCCAAGCTTAGACTTTGCTTTCCCCAAGCGAAACTGAACTTAGTAAATCAGACCAGGGTTTTATGGAGTGAAGTGTCGATAAACAAAATATGGACAAGAAGTATCATACTTACCAATACACAAGTCATTCTAGACAACAACTTCTTCTTATATAATTCAACTTGCAATGAGTAAGGAATCACTAAATATGAGTGCATAGAGAAAATCAAAATTGGTGATGGCAAACTTTCGTTCTTGGTCAGAGAAAAATTAACAAATTGTACTTATCTTTCGATCAGAGTCTTTATATTAGAGCTTATTGCAGAAATCACATGCTCAATCATTACAATCTCTTTTCAATCATAGATAGCTTTCAAAATTATATTCATTCAGATGAAAGCATTATGCTACACAAGGATGAATAAAAGAGAGGATTGAATGGATCAACACACATTAATGGTTGGATCATAACAACTCAAATGCTTTCTTGAGGTAGAGGGAAATAGGTTTACTGACTCAACATAAACGTAAAAGAAAGTCCCTGCACAAAGGGAAGCAAGATTACTCATGTGCTAGAGCTTTTTGTTTTAAATGCAATAGGAGTGTTGAAAAAATATTTTGAGAGGTATGCGTGTCTATATCAACAAATGGCATTGAAAAATTTATCATCTTTTCATATAGTTGTAGGATAACGTAGCATAGAAAACAAAAAATTTCCTACCGCGAACACGCAATCCAAGCCAAGATGCAATCTAGAAGACGGTAGCAACGAGGGGGTATCGAGTCTCACCCTTGAAGAGATTCCAAAGCCTACAAGATGAGGCTCTTGTTGTTGCGGTAGACGTTCACTTGCCGCTTGCAAAAGCGCGTAGAAGATCTTGATCACGATCGGTTCCGGCGCCACGAACGGGCAGCACCTCCGTACTCGGTCACACGTTCGGTTGTTGATGAAGACGACGTCCACCTCCCGTTCCAGCGGGCAGCGGAAGTAGTAGCTCCTCTTGAATCCGACAGCACGACGGCGTGGTGTCGGTGGCGGTGGAGAACTCCGGCGGAGCGTCGCTAAAGCACGCGGGAGCTATGGAGGAGAGGGGCGGCTAGGGTTTGGGAGGGGGTGGCCGGCCACTTCAATGGGGCGGCCAGCTTGTGGTCTTGGGGTGGCCGGCCCCCTCCCTTGGCCCCTCATTATATAGGTGGATCCCCAAGAGTTGGTCTCCAAGTCTCCGAATAAGACCCGAAACAAAACCTTCCAAAAGGAGGGGAAACCTAGCCAAGCTAGGACTCCCACCAAAAGGTGGGAGTTCCATCTCCCATATGGGGGGGTGGCCGGCCCCCTAAGGGGGAGTCCACTTGGGACTCCTCCCCCACTAGGGTTGGCCGGCCATGGAGGTGGAGTCCTATGTGGACTCCACCTTCCTTGGTGGTTTCTTCCGGACTTTTCTAGAACCTTCTAGAACCTTCCATAGAACCTTCCGCGACATTTTAATTCACATAAAATGACATCCTATATATGAATCTTATTCTCCGGACCATTCCGGAACTCCTCGTGATGTCCGGGATCTTATCCGGGACTCCGAACAAATATTCGAACTCCATTCCATATTCAAATACTACCATTTCAACATCCAACTTTAAGTGTGTCACCCTACGGTTCGTGAACTATGCGGACATGGTTGAGTACTCACTCCGACCAATAACCAATAGCGGGATCCGGAGATCCATAATGGCTCCCACATATTCAACGATGAATTTAGTGATCGAATGAACCATTCACATACAATACCAATTCCCTTTGTCTCGCGATATTTTACTTGTCCGAGGTTTGATCTTCGGTATCACTCTATACCTTGTTCAACCTCGTCTCCTGACAAGTACTCTTTACTCGTACCGTGGTATGTGGTCTCTTATGAACTTATTCATATGCTTGCAAGACATTAGACGACATTCCACCGAGAGGGCCCGAGAGTATATCTATCCGTCATCGGGATGGACAAATCCCACTCGTTGATCCATATGCCTCAACTCATACTTTCCAGATACTTAATCCCACCTTTATAACCACCCATTTACGCAGAGTGGCGTTTGGTGTAATCAAAGTACCTTTCCAAGTATAAGTGATTTACATGATCTCATGGTCATAAGGACTAGGTAACTATGTATCGAAAGCTTATAGCAAATAACTTAATGACGAGATCTTATGCTATGCTTAATATGGGTGTATCCATTACATCATTCATACAATGATATAACCTTGTTATTAATAACATCCAATGTTCATGATTATGAAACTAATCATCCATTAATCAACAAGCTAGTTAAGAGGCATACTAGGGACTCTTTGTTGTTTACATATCACACATGTATCAATGTTTCGGTTAATACAATTATAGCATGGTATATAAACATTTATCATAAACATAAAGATATATAATAACCACTTTTATTATTGCCTCTTGGGCATATCTCCAACAGTCTCCCACTTGCACTAGAGTCAATAATCTAGATTACATTGTAAGGAACCTAACACCCATGGCATTCCGGTGTTGGTCATGCTTTGCCCTAGGGAGAGCTTTAGTCAACGGATCCGCTACATTCAGATCGGTGTGTACTTTGCAAATCTTTACTTCTCCATCTTCGATGTACTCGCGAATCGAGTGGTAACGCAGCTTGATATGCTTCAGCCTCTTGTGTGACCTTGGTTCTTGTGCATTGGCGATGGCACCCATGTTGTCAAAGTATATGACTAGTGGGTCCAATGCACTAGGAACCACACCGAGCTCCACAATGAACCTCTTCATCCATACCGCTTCGATGAAGCCTCCGAAGCCGCTATGTACTCCGATTCTCGTTGAAGACTTCGCCACCGTGCACCGCTTCGAGCTTGCCCGAGCTTACTGCAGCACCATTCAATATAAACACGTACCCGGATCGTGACTTAGAGTCATCGGGATCGTTGTTCCAACTTGCATCGGTGTAACTTGTTACAACGAGCTCTTGGTCACCTCCATAACAAAGAAACATATCCTTAGTTCTTTTCAAGTACTTCAGGATATTCTTGACCACTGTCCGATGTTCCATTCCTGGATCACTTTGATATCTACTAGTCAAACTAACGAGCATGCGCTATATCCGGTCTTGTACATAGCATGGCATACATGATAGAGCCTACTCGTCGAAGCATAGGGGATCCGATTCATCCTTTCTCTTTCTTCGCCGTAGCCGGTCCTTGAGTCTTACTCAAGACCTTGCCCGGTAACATAGGTAAAAACCCTTTCTTACTTTCGTCCATTCTAAGCTTCTTTAGAATCTTGTCCAGGTATGTATTCTGTGATAGCCCTATTAGGCGTCTTGATCTATCTCTATAAATCTCGATGCCTAATATATATGATGCTTCACCAAGGTCTTTCATTGAAAAACTGTTATTCAAATAACCTTTTACATTGCTTTATAGTTCTATATCATTCCCAATCAATAATATGTCATCTACATATAATATCAGGAATGCTACAGAGCTCCCACTCACTTTCTTGTAAATACAGGCCTCTCCATGACACTCGTATAAACCCGAAGTCTTTGATCACCTTATCAAAGCGTCGGTTCCAACTTCTTGATGCTTGCTTCAGTCCATAGATTGAACGCTGAAGTTTGCATACTTTGTCAGCATTTTTAGGATCGACAAAACCTTTGGGTTGTACCATATACAACTCTTCCTCAATGTCTCCATTAAGGAACGCCGTTTTGACATCCATCCGCCAAATCTCATAATCGAAAAATGCAGCTATTGCTAACAAAATCCTCACAGATTTTAGCTTCGCTACGGGTGAGAAAGTCTCATCGTAGTCAACTCCTTGAATTTGTCGGAAACCCTTTGCGACAAGTCGAGCTTTATAGACAAGTAATATTACCATCAGCATCTGTTTTTCTTTTGAAGATCCATTTATTCTCGACGAGCCTTTCGGCTATCAGGTAAGTCTACCAAAGTCCATACTTTGTTATCATACATGGATCCCATTTCGGATTTCATGGCTTCTTGCCATTTGTTGGAATCCGGGCTCATCATCGCTTCTTCATACGTCGCAGGGTCCTCGTCATTGTTATCCACAATCATGACATTTAGACAAGGATCATACCAATCAGGAGTGGCACGTTCCCTTGTCGATCCGCGAGGTTCGTAGTTTCCTCGTTCGAAGTTTCATGATCATTATCATTAGCTTCCTCTCGTTGCCGGTGTAGGCGGTACAGGTACAACTTCCGGCATCGCGCTACTCTGATCAACGAGTATAGATTCATTAATCTCATCGAGTTCTACTTTTCTTCCAGTCACTTCTTTAGTGAGAAGTTCTTTCTCAAGAAAGGTTCCGTTCTTAGCAACAAAGATTTTGCCTTCGGATCTGTGATAGAAAGTGTACCCTATAGTTTCCTTAGGGTATCCTATGAAGATACATTTCTCCGCTTTGGGTTCTAGCTTGTCCGGTTGTAACTTTTTTACATAGGCTTCGCAACCCCAAACTTTAAGGAACGACAACTTAGGTTTCTTATTAAACCATAATTCATACGGTGTCGTTTCTACGGATTTTGATGGTGCTCTATTTAAAGTGAATGCGGCTGTCTCTAATGCATAACTCCAAAATGATAACGGCAAATCAGTAAGAGACATCATAGAACGAACCATATCTAAGAGAGTTCGATTACGACGTTCGGACACACCGTTTCGTTGTGGTGTTCCCGGCGGTGTCAATTGTGAAAGTATTCCGCATTTCTTTAAATGCATGCCAAACTCATAACTCAGATATTCACCTCCACGATCTGATCGTAGAAATTTAATCTTCTTGTTACGTTGATTTTCTACTTCACTTTGGAATTCCTTAAACTTCTCAAAAGTTTCGGATTTATGTTTCATGAAATAGATATACCCATATCTACTCGGATCATCCGTGAAGGTTAGAACATAACGATAACCACCGCGCGATGCTACACTCATTGGTCCGCACACATCGGTATGTATGATTTCCAATAAGTCGGTAGCTCGCTCCATCATACCGGAAAATGGAGTCTTAGTCATTTTTCCCATTAGACATGCTTCGCATCTATCAAGTGACTCAAAGTCAAGTGATTCAAGTAATCCATCGGTATGGAGTTTCTTCATGCGTTTCACTCCAATATGACCAAGACGACGAGTGCCACATATAAGTAGAATTATCATTCAATTTAATTCGCTTAGCATCAATGTTATGTATATGCGTATCACTACTATCGAGATCTAATAGAAATAAGCCATTCTTTTGTGGTGCTCGACCATAAAAGATATTATTCATAAAAATAGAACAACCATTATTCTCAGACTTGAATGAATAACCGTCTTGCATTAAACAAGATCCAGATATAATGTTCATGCTTAACGTAGGTACATAATAACAATTATTTAGGCTTAAAACTAATCCCGAAGGTAGATGTAGAGGAAGTGTGCCGACTGCGATCACATTGACCTTGGATCCATTTCCAACGCGCATCATCACTTCATCCTTCAGTAGTTGTCGTTTATTCTTTAGTTCCTGTTTCGAGTTACAAATATGAGCAACCGAACCAGTATCAAATACCCAGGTACTAGAACGAGAACTAGTGAGATAAACATCTATAACATGTATATCAGATATACCTTCTTTCTTCTTCTTGACAAGGCCGCTCTTCGGATCCGCTAAATACTTGGAGCAATTACGCTTCCAGTTGTCCCTTCTCCTTGCGGTAATAGCACTCAGCATCGGGCTTAGGGCCGTTCTTAGGTTTCGGAGGAGGCGTGGCAGCTTTCTTGCCACCCTTCTTGAATTTTCCCTTAGACTTGCCCTGTTTCTTGAAACCGGTGGTCTTGTTGACCATCAACACTTGGTTCTCTTTCTTGATCTCAATCTCAGCAGCTTTTAGCATGCCAAAGAGTTCGAGTAACTCCTTGTTCATGTTCTCGCATATTGTAGTTCATCACAAAGTTCTTGTAACTTGGTGGCGGTGATTGAAGGACACGATTAATCCCTGATCCGTTAGGAATCACTATTCCCAAGTCACTGAGTTTCTTTGCATGCCCGGTCATGGCGAGCATGTGCTCACTAATGGAGCTGCCTTCTTCCATCATACAGCTGAAGAAATGTTTCGATGCTTCATAGCATTCCACGGCCGCATGAGTCTCAAAGATAGCTTTCAGCTCATTCATCAACTCATGAGGATCGTGGTGCTCAAAACGTTTTTGAAGATCGGATTCCAGACTGCACAGGATGGCACACTGAACTTGAGAGTACCGAGTTTTCGAGTCTCGTAAACAGCTTTTACTTCATCGGTTTCAGTTTCTGCAGGAGGGTCACCTAGCGGTGCATCAAGCACGTATTGCAGATTTCCGCCAGAGAGGAAGATCCTCACATGACGGAACCAGTCGGTGAAGTTGCTACCGTTGCTCTTAAGCTTTTCTTTCTCTAGGAACTGGTTAAAATTGATTGGGGACGCCATCTCTACAACATATATTTATAATATTTTAGACTAAGTTTATGACAAATTGAGTTCAAATTTTAATTCAACATAATTAAAAATCTAGGTGAGCTCCCACTCAAAACAATATCCCTCGCATTGTCTTAGTGATCACACGAACCAAATCCACCGCACCTAAACCCGATCATCACGAGAAAAGGTGTGATTTCAATGGTGAACACTCAAAGTGTTCATCATATCAATCATATGATTCATGCTCTACCTTTCGGTATCATGTGTTCCGAGACCATGTCTGTACATGCTAGGCTCGTCAAGGCCACCTTAGTATCCGCATGTGCAAAACTGTCTTGCACCCGTTGTATGTACTTATCGAATCTATCACACCCGATCATCACGAGATGCTTCGAAACGATAAGACTTGATAACGGTGCTACTAAGGATGAACACTTTATTATCTTGAGATTTTAGTGAGGGATCATCTTATAATGCTACCTTCGCGATCTAAGCAAAATAAGATGCATAAAAGGATTAACATCACATGCAGTTCATATGTGATATGATATGGCCCTTTTGTCTTTGCGCCTTTGATCTTCATCTCCAAAGCACGGACATGATCTTCATCATCTTTGGGCATGATCTCCATCATCGTCGGCGTAGCGTCAAGGTCAATGGCGCCGTCTTCATGATTGTCCTCCATGTAGCAACTATTACAACTGCTTTGAAATACTACTCAACATGAAATTTAAAGACAACCATAAGGCTCTTGCCGGTTGCCACAATACAATAATGATCATCTCATACATATTCATCATCATATTATGGCCATATCACATCACCAAACCCTGCAAAAACAAGTTAGACGCTCTCTAATTTGGTTTGCATATTTTACGTGGTTTAGGGTTTTCGATATAGATCTAATCTACCTACGAACATGAACCACAACGTTGATACTAATGTTGTCAATAGAAGAGTAAATTGAATCTTTACTATAGTAGGAGAGACAGACACCCGCAAAGCCTCTTATGCAATACAAGTTGCATGTCGAACGAGGAACAAGTCTCATGAACGCGGTCATGTAAAGTTAGTCCGAGCCGCTTCATCCCACTATGCCATAAAGATGCAAAGTACTCAACTAAAGATAACAAGAGCATCAACGCCCACAAACCATTGTGTTCTACTCGTGCAACCATCTATGCATAGACACGGCTCTGATACCACTATAGGATAACGTAGCATAGAAAACAAAAATTTTCCTACCGCGAACACGCAATCCAAGCCAAGATGCAATCTAGAAGACGGTAGCAACGAGGGGTATCGAGTCTCACCCTTGAAGAGATTCCAAAGCCTACAAGATGAGGCTCTTGTTGCTGCGGTAGACGTTCACTTGCCGCTTGCAAAAGCGCGTAGAAGATCTTGATCACGATCGGTTCCGGCGCCACGAACGGGCAGCACCTCCGTACTCGGTCACACGTTCGGTTGTTGATGAAGACGACGTCCACCTCCCGTTCCAGCGGGCAGCGGAAGTAGTAGCTCCTCTTGAATCCGACGACACGACGGCGTGGTGTCGGTGGCGGTGGAGAACTCCGGCGGAGCTTCGCTAAAGCACGCGGGAGCTATGGAGGAGAGGGGGCGGCTAGGGTTTGGGGAGGGTGGCCGGCCACTTCAATGGGGCGGCCAGCTTGTGGTCTTGGGGTGGCCGGCCCCCTCCCTTGGCCCCTCATTATATAGGTGGATCCCCAAGAGTTGGTCTCCAAGTCTCCGAATAAGACCCGAAACAAAACCTTCCAAAAGGAGGGGAAACCTAGCCAAGCTAGGACTCCCACCAAAAGGTGGGAGTTCCACCTCCCATATGGGGGGGTGGCCGGCCCCCTAAGGGGAGTCCACTTGGGACTCCTCCCCCACTAGGGTTGGCCGGCCATGGAGGTGGAGTCCCATGTGGACTCCACCTTCCTTGGTGGTTTCTTCCGGACTTTTCTAGAACCTTCTAGAACCTTCCATAGAACCTTCCGCGACATTTTAATTCACATAAAATGACATCCTATATATGAATCTTATTCTCCGGACCATTCCGGAACTCCTCGTGATGTCCGGGATCTTATCCGGGACTCCGAAAAAATATTCGAACTCCATTCCATATTCAAATACTACCATTTCAACATCCAACTTTAAGTGTGTCACCCTACGGTTCGTGAACTATGCGGACATGGTTGAGTACTCACTCCGACCAATAACCAATAGCGGGATCTGGAGATCCATAATGGCTCCCACATATTCAACGATGACTTTAGTGATCGAATGAACCATTCACATACAATACCAATTCCCTTTGTCTCGCGATATTTTACTTGTCCGAGGTTTGATCTTCGGTATCACTCTATACCTTGTTCAACCTCGTCTCCCGACAAGTACTCTTTACTCGTACCGTGGTATGTGGTCTCTTATGAACTTATTCATATGCTTGCAAGACATTAGACGACATTCCACCGAGAGGGCCCGAGTATATCTATCCGTCATCGGGATGGACAAATCCCATCGTTGATCCATATGCCTCAACTCATACTTTCCGGATACTTAATCCCACCTTTATAACCACCCATTTACGCATTGGCGTTTGGTGTAATCAAAGTACCTTTCCGGTATAAGTGATTTACATGATCTCATGGTCATAAGGACTAGGTAACTATGTATCGAAAGCTTATAGCAAATAACTTAATGACGAGATCTTATGCTATGCTTAATATGGGTGTATCCATTACATCATTCATACAATGATATAACCTTGTTATTAATAACATCCAATGTTCATGATTATGAAACTAATCATCCATTAATCAACAAGCTAGTTAAGAGGCATACTAGGGACTCTTTGTTGTTTACATATCACACATGTATCAATGTTTCGGTTAATACAATTATAGCATGGTATATAAACATTTATCATAAACATAAAGATATATAATAACCACTTTTATTATTGCCTCTTGGGCATATCTCCAACAATAGTGACCTCAAGAGCGGCTCCCATGTAGTTCTCCGTTGCACTCCATTATTTAGGATCTCTCCAGTACATAATGTGCGGAACATTGTTTGTTTATTTGTTTATTTATGTTTTGTTTGGGATGGGCACCCAACGCCTTGTTCTTTTTGCAAAATTAAGGACTTGGCACATTATTCATGCTAGTCACGAATGAAGTCATGAAAAGACAATAAACCATTCAATACTTCCTCATGAGCTAAGAACAAAACACAAAACATGTAGTAATGTTTGAAGGTTTAAAGGTAGCACACAAGCAATTCACTTTGGAGTGGCGGTGAAATACCACATATAGGTAGATATGGTGGACACAGATGGCATGAGTTTTTGATTTAAGGTTGGATGCACGAGAAGCATTCCCTCTCAGTACATGTATTTGGCTAGCAAGGTTGGGTAGCAAGCATAAGAGTTGAGCGAAACAAACAAATATACATGTGATAGAAAACAATCATGCAATCTTCCTTGGAAGTACAAACGATTCAATCTTCAGAATACTAAGCTTATGAGCCAAAAAGAAGGAAAGATAATGGAATAATATATCTACATGTATTTCTCTCTTTTCTACTTAAGCCTCAAAGTAATGTTGCTACTGACCAATGCTAAGTTTGCCAAGACCAACTAGAATTATTTGATGCTCCCAATAGTGATACCAATAAGATTAATCGTATGATAGAAATTACAAACTAAAATAAGATGTGTAGAAAGTAAATAATAAAAACTTCTCATTAATATTCCATAACGGCAACTCACACCAAAGTATACATAGATAATCGATTAAAGGAGAGATACTTCCACACTGCAAACTACCCTTTATGATAACTCCACTACTCATGATATGACCCTACTAAAAAGTAAATAGGTAAAAGATAATAGTGTGATACTGCGGCACTCCCCCAAGCTTGGAACAAGCCAAGGGGATGCCAATACCAATGATGAATTACTTCTTCGGTGGTGGTGGTGCATCCTTAATAAGCTTATCAACTAGTTCCTTCAACTCATAAATCTTGTAGGTGAGAATACGGATGTTGTGATCAATACAATTCATGAATCTGTCAGACTATGAATCCCAGCTCTTGGAATTAGTCGACTCAAAGCTTCCTTTCCCTGCATTGTTAGAACGATCCATATCCCATCCAGAGGGTAACTCCGCCTGAGGCACCCTTTAGAATTGATGCTTATGAATTAAAGTATGGAAGGGGTTACATTTGCTTGAAGATGGTGTCCTCTCAGCTAGCAGGTGAAGTGGAACCCCTCCTCCAGTGCGAATCTGAGCTCCTTTCTTGAACTTGAGCGGGTCTTCCACCACTCCAATGCTTGCAATGATGGTGCGAGGAGGTGAACGCCGGTCTTCTCCTGCTTCCTCTCCAGCTTCACTTGGACCTCCTCCTCCAGCTTTGGACCTTGGAGATCATCTTCCGACAACTCCTTGCCCTTGTCGTTGTTGGTGGAGACCACAGTGCCTCTAAAACCGAGAACGAATCCTGGCAGAAATAGCTCGAAACGAAAACACGACGAGAAGATGATATACGGACCTCGGGGGATCCGGGGGATTATATAGCAAAAAGTTTCGCAACAGAAGGAAGGGAACAAGGCGAAACCGAGTCGGCTAAGGGCTCCAGGGTGCCATGACCATGCCTAGGCACGGCCTGGGGCTGGCCCGCGCCTAGGGGTGGTCTGGTGCCCCTCGGCACCTTCTCCTACCCGTTTCTGTCTCGTAAGTTTTCATATTAGCAAAAACAACAAAAACATAACGAAGCTCAATACGAACTTTTTCTTACTAAAACTATTACTTATTTGAAAACAGACTCTGCAGATTCCTGGATTTGCTCCTTAATGAATTCTTTCGGAGTCACCACTTGAATAATATCAATATCTTCATTATAAGAATCTCCAGAAATATAATGTTTGAGTCTTTGCCCATTCACCACTTGTGTAGCGTTATCCTTCAATGAAGCAATTTTTATGGCACCAGAACGATACACCTCTTCAATAATAAAAGGTCCTTCCCATTTTGAGAGTAGTTTTCCTGCAAAAAATCTGAGACGAGACCTATACAATAGAACTTTAGCACCAACATGGAACTCTCTCTTAAGAATTCTCTGATCATTCCACTTTTTAACCTTCTCTTTAAAGAGTCTAGCATTTTCATAAGCTTCATTCCTCCATTCATCTAGAGAACTCAAGTCAAACAACCTTTTCATACCAGCTAGTTTAAAGTCTCTATTAAGTTCTTTCACTGCCCAATAAGCTTTGTGTTCTAATTCTAAAGGAAAGTGACAAGCTTTTCCATAAACCATTTTTGTAAGGAGACATACCCATAGGATTTTTATAAGCATTTATATAAGCCCATAAAGAATCATTTAACTTACTAGCCCAATTCTTCCTAGATTTATTAACAGTCGTTTGCAAGATAGATTTAATCTCTCTATTTGATAATTCTACTTGCGCACTTGTTTGAGGATGATAGGCTGAAGCAATTCTATGATTAACATCATATGTAGCAAGGGTTTTTCCAAAACCACCATGAATAAAATGAGAACCTCCATCAGTCATAAGATATCTAGACACACCAAATCTAGGGAAAATAACATCCTTAAGCAGTTTTAATGAGGTTTCACCATCAGCACTCTTTGTAGGTATAGCTTCTACCCATTTAGTAACATAATCAACATCAACAAGTATATGAGTATAACCTTCTGAAGGAGCAAAATGACCCATAAAGTCAAATTCCCAACAGTCAAATGGTTCAATAACAAGAGAATAACTCGTGGGCATTTCATTGCGTCTAGAAATATTACCAACTCTTTGGCATTCATCACAAGATAAAATAAACTTCCTTGCATCTTTAAAAAGAGTAGGCAATAAAAACCTGATTGTAGAACCTTTTGTGCAGTTCTATCTCCAACATGATGTCCTCCATAAGCACTACCATGACATTTCCTCAATTTCTCATGTTGCTCGTATTTCGGAACACATCTTCTCATAATACCATCCACTCCTTCTTTATATAAGTGTGGGTCATCCCAAAAATAATGCCTCAAGTCATAAAAGAATTTCCTTCTTTGCTGAGCTGTAAATGTTGGAGGCAAATACTTGGAAACAATAAAGTTAGCATAATTAGCATACCAAGAACTCTCATGCGAAGTTACTTTTATTGCAGCCAATTGTTTATTTGGAAAACTATCATTAACAGGAATAGGATCATAAGAAATGTTTTCCAATCTAGACAATTATCGGCAACAGGATTTTCAGCGCCCTTCCTATCTACAATATGCAAATCAAACTCTTGTAAAAGCAACACCCATCTAATAATCCTATGATTAGCGTCCTTCTTTTCCCTAAGGTACCTAATAGCAGAATGATCAGTATGAATAGTAACTTAAACTTATCACAAGCGAAGACTACAACTACAAATTCTTTTTCAGTAGTAGCATAATTCTTTTGAGTAGCATCAAGAGTCTTACTAGCATAATGAATAACATTCAACTTATTATCTACTCGCTGTCCAAGAACAGCACATACCGCAAAATCACTAGCATCACACATAATTTCAAAGGGTAAATTTCAATTAGGTGGTTGAACAATAGGAGCAGTAGTTAAAGACTTCTTTAGAGTTTCAAAAGCTTCCTTATAGTCATCATAAAAAACAAAAGGTGCATCCTTTTAGAGAAGATTAGTAAGAGGCTTTGAAATTTTAGAGAAATCTTTAATAAATCTCCTATAGAAACCAGCATGACCAAGAATACTACGAATACCTTTAACATCCCTATGATAGGGCATTTTCTCAATTGCTTCCACTTTGGCTCTGTCGACTTCAATTCCTTTTTCAGAAATTGTATGTCCAAGAACAATTCCCTCATTTACCATAAAGTGGAATTTCTCCCAATTAAGAACAAGATTAGTTTCTTCACATCTATGCAAAACTTTATCAAGACCGTGCAAACAGTTATCAAAAGAAGTCCCATAGACGGAGAAATCGTCCATGAATACTTCCACGATTTCTTCGCAAAAAACATGAAAGATAGCAGACATGCATCTTTGAAATGTAGCAGGAGCATTACACAAACCAAAAGGCATACGTCTATCAGCATAAGTTCCATAAGGACAAGTAAAACTAGTTTTCTCTTGATCTTGACCATCAAGGAAACAAAATTGAGTTTTCTTAGATAACCTTTCTAACATTTGATCAATAAAAGATAAAGGGTAATGATCTTTCTTAGTAACTTTGTTAACTTTTCTAAAGTCAATGCACATCCTATACCCAACTACTACTCTTTGAGGAATAAGTTCATTATTCTCATTAGGCACAACAGTAATTCCTCCATTCTTAGGGACACAATACACATGACTAAACCATCTACTATCAGCAATAGGATAAATAATACCAACATCAAGAAGTTTCAATACCTCATTTCTTACCACATCCTTCATCTTCGGATTAAACGGCTTTGATGTTCAACAACTGGTTTTGCATCCAGTTCCATATTAATAGCATGCTGACATATAGTAGGAGAGATCCCTTTCAAATCATGAAGAGTATATCCCATAGCTCCTCGGTGCTTCTTCAATACTCCCAATAATCTTTCCTCTTCCTGTCCTAAAAGTTTAGAACTAATAATAACATGATATATTTTCTTATCATCAATATAAGCATATTTAAGATCATCAGGTAAAGGTTTAGAATCAAAAACAAGATCCTCCTTGGATGGCAGTGTGGTACCCAAATCTTCCACAGGTAAATCATGCTTAAGCATCTCCGGTTGATGAAGAAAAACCTCATCAATTTCATTTCTTTCCTCCATAAATACCTCACTTTCGTGGTCCTCCATATATTGTTGCGAAGCATTGTTAGGACCAAGAGCGATAGAAGCAAGTTGTTCACCTCTAAAATCTTCATTAGGCGATTCAGTTTTATAAGGAGCTTTAGCAAACTTAGAAAAAATATACTCATAAGACTCTCCATAAAATTTAGTAAGAATTTTCTCCTTCTTCCAATCAATAATAGCACCACAAGTATTCAAGAAAAGTCTACCAAAAATTATAGGAAAAATCCTACTAGCAGCTGAACCAAGTACTAGAAAATCAACATGATATTTAATCTTACCACATAAAACTTCCACATCTCTTACAATACCAATCAGAGATATGGTCTCTCTATTAGCAAGCTGAATAACCACATCAATTTCTTCAAGTTCACAAGAACGAACTTCATGCATAATTTCCCTGTAAATCTCATAAGGAATTGCACTAGAACTTGCACCAATATCACATAAACCATAATAACAATGATCACCTATTCTGACAGAAAGCACATGAACACTAGTTTTCTTGGATTTACTAGGATGTGAAACAATATTAGAAGCATCTTCACAGAAAATAATATGTCCATCTTCTATATTTTCAGTAACCAAGTCCTTTATTATTGCTACCGCAGGTTCAATAGTTATTTTAATCATGCTCTATAGCTTTTTTTGTACTTTTATTAACCACACTAGTTACAATAGAATGTTCCTTTACCTTGGCAGGAAAATGTGCTTTCTCAATATAAGGTTCAGGCAAAACACGATCAGCAGTACAAATCTCAATATTTCTAGCAGGAGCATAATTAACAATATCTTTATAAGGTGCATGGTCCTTGTTCAACTCCTTTTTGGAAACATCAAGATAAGAGGCAAAAGCCTTAAAACAATTTGCATAATTTGAGAATCAAGACCGTAAACAACACTACTATTACGAAAATCATCAGTTTGCATAAAAAATTCAATGCATTCATAATCATAATTAATACCTGACTTTCTTCCTTTATCATTCTCCCATCCTTCAGTATTTTCCTGAATGCGGTCGAGAAGATCCATTTAGCTTCTTCTTTCATACGTGTAAATGACCCAGAACAAGAAGCATCCATTAAATCCTTATCATGAAGAGAAAGCCTTGCATAGAAGTTACTAATAACAATATTACTAGGGAGCTCATGAATGGGGTATTTGAGCATTAGTGACTTCAGTCTCCCCCACGCTTGGGCAATACTCTCTCCATCTGGAGGCAAAAAATTATATATTTGATTCCGATCTTTATGCATTTCACTTGGAGGATAGAATCTATACCTAATAATAAAAGCAAAAGAGCTTCTTGTTGGTCCGTCTTTTCTTGCCATTAGAATTGACACAAATTACCCACCTATGCCACCCGTAAGTAAATAAAACGTTTCGAGTTCTTTTGTTTTGCTTTTCGCCCAACCCAAAAGAACATTGGTTCAGTAGCAGTCCCGATCGAATTTCAGTAGCACTCCTGATCCCAAGCGCACTCCCGAGAGAATACCTTACTTCACGTCTAGAAAAACACTCACCCTGGATCCTACACCCACGACTCCGTTTCAACACGGTAGAGATAATTAGGTTTCAGCGTGCATCCGCCGGCAATGGGCAACGATTCCATCGAAAGTCGAAACCCACGGCCACCAGACATCTTCTTCCTCTACTCTATCCTCTAGGATGCCAGGCCACCTCCAGCCATTCTCCCCGGCCACCGCCGTCAGCCGCGTTCGCCTGCCACACCGAACAACTTATAGGCCAAGGACCAGATCGACAGCTTCTTCTACTTCCCATCCACCTACTTGCAGCGCGCGGCCGACTGCTTCGGCGCATCGTCGTCAACAAACTGCGACGTCCTCGCCCCGCGCAGCTGCAGCCCCTGCCCTTGGGCCGTAACATCACCATCTTCATCGGCACGCTGATCCTTCGCCATAACGGCTGGCGTGTTCTGGAGCATAGCGGGCCTGGCGGATGTTGGCGTCACGGTTGCCGTCGCCTTTGTGGTGTGCGCCAGCCCAGCGAGAGGAGCGATGTACTCGGCTAAGCAACGAGCGAGGTGGGCTCGATTAATATTTTCCATACTTGGAACTTGCTACTGCATGTCCACCTGTTGGTTTGAAACAAAATAGGAGCGATGATGGAGCTCGCCCATGGCTGAGGCCGATGAGCATGAAAAGCAGCTCAGATTGAGCCGACGCTCATGGCGGAGGACGATCACGACAAACAGCTGAAACTGTGCAAGGGTTGCAGCTATGCGGGTGTCCATGTAGTCTGCTTACAAGGCGTCATAGCTCGATTGTGCGGCAAAGGCAGGCTCCACCGCTCTAGTACATGGAAACTGCTTCTGTACGTGTCCATGCTGTGCTACCGATTGAAAGATGTCTCGTGTTCATCCTCACCTCTCTCAGGATGGTTTGTTATTGTTGAGAAACCTCATGTAGGCGGAAACTGAATTCGGCTCCTAGGTGCATATGCTCCCTCTACCATGAGGTTTATAAACTGGTTATTATTGTCCGTGATAGTTTTCGTGGTTTGTACGCTTGGTCATTGTTTTGGTAGGTCCATTCATCGAGATGGTGTCACCTACCATACAGGAAGAGCCCAATAGTTCAGTTAAGTATTTTTACGCTACTAGGTAGTTAATGAACATGGTAATGGTCAAGCTACATTGATTATGTAAGGATATCAAAAAAATTGGAAGAATTTTAGGTGAGTTTTCACATGTGACACTGCATTTTGTGGTTCTATCCCGGTGCAACGGGCACGGACATATTTACTAGTTTAGAATAAAAGAGAGGTACAATTTCCTCCCATCCAATAAATCGGCCATTCTTCAGCATCTTATACCATTCTGCAACTCTTCCCTTAAGTGATGAAGAGAATATTTTCTCTTAACTTGGTCCATTGAGATACCCCCACACTTGAACAACTCGCATACTTCATATATAAAGAGTAAATGATCACCCGTATGGACAGTTCCATCTCTAAAATAGCAGTTATTTGTAACACATTCAACAATTTTCATAGGTATTTTAAAAGGATCCAATTGAGCATGCGGCGATTCATCTACTGCCGTAAGAGTGGTAGTAGTAATTTCAAATAGAGAGTCAAACGGAGACTCCCCATAATGTAATAAAGCAGTAGCAGACAAAAATAAAAACAACACTTACAGTAAAAGTTACCTTTACCACTTTCACTCTTCAATAGCACTTCACTCCCCGGCAACGGCGTCTGAAAATAGTCTTGATGACCCACAAGTATAGGGGGTATATCATAGTACTTTCGATAAATAAGAGTGTCAAACCCAACGAGAAGTAGAAGGTGTTGATGAGCAGTTTTGATCGGATTCACTGTAAACACTAGCAAACATGTTTGCAGGGGTATTTGGTATCAAACCCAAGATGTTACAGCGGAACGGCATGGAGACGACGGTGATGATGGTGCTGGTGGTGGAGATGATGGTGATGGTGGTGGAGATGATGGTGATGATGATCCCAATGAAGTCCAACTCGATGATGGTGACGATGGCGACGATTTCTCCCTCCGGGAGGGAATTTTCCCGGCAGGTTTCTGCCTGCCGGAGAGCTTTTCTTTCTCTCTGGTTCTCTGCCCCGTACCGATGGCGGAATATTTCTCTGGTCGCTCTCCTAATCTTAGGTTTCTCGGGGGGGGGGGGTTAAATACGCAAGGGGCGATGCCAGAAGTGGGCCAGGGCGCCCAGACCATGCCTAGGCGCGGCCAAGGCCTGGCCCGCACCTAGGGGTGGTCTGGCACCCTCCTGGCCCATCTCGGCCTCCCCTTCTGGCTTCCTCCGTCATCTGGTAAAATAGGATTTTCTGTATATTTTCCAGCAGAATCCTGGCACCGGCTGTTAATTCTCCAATAATCATCAAACATGCAAAATTTGATGGAATGACATAAGTATTACCTCTAAATATAAAATATATCGATGAATAATAGTAAATTATGTTATAGAATAGTGATGCAAATTGGACATATCAGCAGGTGGCGTGACGACAAAAGCAGGTCTGGACCAGCTCCGTCGTGAAGACGAAGTTCTTTGGAGACTAGGAAAAATCATCGTCAACGGTTCCATGGAGTGGATGATAACTCGCTATCATTTTTATTTTCTATTTTTTAAAACTTCTTGCCCATGCTGTTAATTTTTATAAAAACTGCAGTGAGATCTTCTCCCGCTGATTTTCCTCAAAAAAATCAGGTTATCGCAGACTTCTGTGAGTAACTGCCGGGAACTTAAGAATCACCGTTGCATCACATGAACAAAAGGGGAAAGCTTGGACCATGAGAAGCGTGAATCGGTCATAAGACATCAGATGCTGCTAAATGGAGAACGGAGAAAGTCGAGCTCGAAATGTCGTACTGTACTGTAATAATTTTCATCACAGTTTTCTTTCTTCTCTCGCCTAGCTAGTTGGCAAGTCTCTATCGCGTGGTTCACCATCGGGTGAGCCAGGATAATAGTACTTCAGCACTGGTGATGACAGAGACATGAACTAGTTGCTAGCAAACCGAGTGTGGAATTATATAGCTCGAGCTACACATAGTTCTTTTTTTTTTAGAAAAATCAAAAACCACATTTTAAGGTTCTAGAAAAATGTGAAAAAAACATGATGTAGATAATGTTGTGATTTACGTATGTGCAAAATTTTAATTTGAAATACCTAATATTCAGGCCTGCACAAAAATGACAAGATATGACAGGTCTTGATATTTTAAAATCTAACACTGTTCACTATTATAGATGTCAGATTTTGTCATTTTTGCACAGCCAAATATAGAATATAGGGTATTCTGAGTTGAAATTTTAGAACGTTGTAGAACACAACATTGTAAGCATCTCGATTTATTTTCAGATTCTTTTGCAACTTTGAACTGCTGATTTTGAAATTTTCAAAAGCCGAGATACATGTAGCTCGGTTGGGAGTTTCCGCTAGGGTACCAGTTTATTAAATGGGCTCGATGTTGCACGCATATGTAGCATGATGTTAGGGCATGTCCAGCGTCCGCGTGGACAGGCGCACCACCGACGCACGCTTCGGTAGTACGACCTAAACTGATCGTTCCGTTCGACTCGATCCATTTGTCTACCAAATTTAGGAAAAATGGATGTATATGTGTGGACAACGCGTGGACCGCTCGAGTATCCACCCGTCGGCTTTCGGGCCTTGCTTGTAAGTGTCGCATTATACTAGTTAATGATTTATTAAGATCCGACAACCAGTTACAAAAAGACTCCACTAGTGGAAAATGGGGCATCCATCTAAGCCATTGGTACCGGTTCCCTTACGAACCGGTGCCAATGGGGCAATCTGCACCGGTTCGCGGGCTCAGGCGTGCGAGGAGCATTGGCACCGGTTCTTTAGGGGCTTTCGTACCGGTTCGTGTTAGGAACCGGTGCGAAATGTCTTCGGCCATCTGTCGGACGCTTGGTGGGGCCCGGGCAGGACCTTTGGTACCGGTTTGTAACACGAACCGGTACCAAAGGTTCCCCTATATCATCATCGATCGAGCCCGTCCACAGTCGTCCCACGGCCGGCTCCTTTCCTGTTCTTCCTCTCACACACAAAATTTTTGCACCTCTCACACTCCAATAAATCACTAATTTTTCTCCACCATTTTAACAAGAATAAGGGCATTCATCTATCCAACGGTTAGCACTATCATCCTTTCTTCCGGCGTTCCTAATTTTGCACATCTCTTTGGTAGTTTTAACTCGTACTATTTTTCTAGTGCTAGCAAGGTGTTTGATGAAATTCCTAAGTTAGGGATTTTACTTTTTTATAATCAATTTGACCTGATATTATGGTATATTTTGTAGGTTTTAATTAGTATCATCCCCGTCTTACCGCCGTCGATCGCCGGCGTCGTCCCCTAGCCGGCACCGTACAACCTCGGTGAGCCTCTTCTTTTTTATAAAAAAAACTTAGTTTTATGTGATGAACTTGAATATTAATTAAGTTGGTCACTCATATATCCATGATGTTGTGTACTTAATGATTTTTGATATACATATAAAATGCAGATGAGTCGACAATGGATGTACGGTGACCGGGTCCATCCCGAGTTCATTGTCGGCATGCATTATTTTCTCAACGTGGCTGAGGCAAACGGGCGGTCGAATGGTTTCATGTATTGTCCATGTAGTTCCTGTAAGAATATGAAGGATTACTCTACCTCGAAGACCCTTCACGTCCATCTGCTGGAGAATGGTTTCATGCCCAGCTATAATTGTTGGACCAAGCACGGAGAAAGAGGGGTTATATTGGAAGACAACGAAGAAGAAGAGGATAGTGACAACTATCCCTTATTCAACGAAGACGGTGGTAGTAGAATGGGGAAGACGAAGGTCGAAGAAGAGCCCATTTTCGATGAGCCGATTTTTGATGACCCGGATGACGATTTGGGTCGGGCCATTCTTGATGCGAAGATGAACTGCGGAAATGAAAAGGAGAGGTTGAAGTTGGAGAAAATGTTAGAGGATCACAACAAACTGTTGTACCCAAATTGCGAAAATGGTCGAAAAAGTCTGGGTACCACGCTGGAATTCACTGCGAGTGGAAGGCGAGAGAATGGTACTTCGACAAGGGATTTGAAAAGTTGCTGAAAATAATAAAGAAGATGCTTCCGGGGGAGAACGTGTTGCCCTCTAGCACGTACGAAGCAAAGAAGGTTGTCTGCCCTCTAGGATTAGAGGTGCGGAAGATACATGCATGCATCAATGACCGCATCCTCTACCGCGGGGAGTACGAGAATTTGAATGCATGCCCGGTATGTAGTGCATTGAGGTATAAGATCGAGGCGAGATGACCACGGCGATGTTGAGGGTGAGTCCACCCCGGGAAGAGGGTTCCTGCGAAGGTGATGTGGTATGCTCCTATAATACCACGGTTGAAACGTTTATTCCAGAACAAAGAGCATGCCAAGTTGTTGCGATGGCACAAAGAGGACCGTAAGAAAGATGTGATGCTTGAGACACCCCGCCGACGGGTCGCAGGTGGAGAAAAATCGACAGAGAGTTCAAGTCATTTTCAGATGACGCAAGGAACTTAAGATTTGGTCTAAGTACGGATGGCTTTAATCCTTTCGGGAGCAGAGCTCAGATCATAGCACTCGGCCGGTGACTCTATGTATCTATAACCTTCCTCCTTGGTTGTGCATGAAGCGGAAGTTCATTATGATGCCGGTGCTCATCCAGGGCCCGAAGCAACCCGGCAACGACATTGATGTGTACACGAGGCCATTGGTTGAAGAACTTTTAGAGTTGTGGCGTGACGAAGGTGTACCTGTGTGGGATGAGCACGAACAAAAGGAATTTAACCTACGAGCGTTGTTATTTGTAACCATCAATGATTGGCCTGCTCTTGGTAACATTTCGGGGCGAGTCAAACAAGGGATACAATGCATGCACACACTGTTTAGGTGAGACTCGATAGTATTTATTTGGGAAACAAGAATGTGTACCGGGGCATCGTCGATTTCTTCCAAAACAACATCACGTAAGAAAGAGAGGAAAGCATTTCGGAGGTGAGGCGGATAACCGAACCAAGCCTACCCGCCCTAATGGGGAAGTTATATATGATATGGTCAAGGATTTAGAAGTGATCTTTGGAAAGGGTCCCGGCGGACAATCTGTTCCGCATGATGTTGACGGACACGTACCCATGTGGAAGAAGAAGTCGATATTTTGGGAGCTACCCTACCGGAAATTCTTAGAGGTTCACTCTGCAATCGACGTGATGCACGTGACGAAAAATCTTTGCGTGAACCTGCTAAACTTCTTGGGCGTGTATGGGAAGACAAAAGATACACCGGATGCACGGCAGGACCAGCAAAGTATCCACGAAGGAAACAACCCGAATCCGAGAGAAGTATCAAGGTCCCGCCAGCTATGCTCTTACCAAAGAGGAGAAGGAGATCTTTTTGAAGTCCTGAGTAGCATCAAGGTCCCGTCCGGCTTCTCGTCGAATATAAAGGGAATAATAAACATGTCGGAGAAAAAGTTTCAAAACCTAAAGTCTCATGACTCGCCACGTGATTATGACACAATTACTTCCGGTTGCATTGAGGGGGCTTCGCGGGAAAATGTTCGAGTACCCATTGTGAAGCTATGTGCGTTCCTCAATGCAATTTCTCGGAAGGTGATCAATCCACTTACTCTACAAAATTTACGGAAGGATGTGGTCCAATGTCTAGTCGGCTTCGAGTTGGTGTTCCCACCATCCTTCTTCAATATTATGAAACATCTCCTAGTTCACCTGGTCGAAGAGATTGGCGTTCTCGGTCCTGTATTTCTACACAACATGTTCCCTTTGAGAGATTCATGGGAGTCTTAAAGAAGTACGTTCATAACCGTGCTAGGCCGAGAAGGAAGCATCTCCAAGGGCTATGGAACGAGAGGAGGTCATTGAGTTTTGTGTTGACTTTATTCCCGACCTTAAGCCGATCGGTGTTCCCGAATCGCGCTATGAGGGGAGAGCTGCGTGGAAAAGGCACGCTAGGAAAGAAATCAGCAACGTGTATGGACGGACATTCTTTCACTCAAGCACACTACACAGTTCTACTTAATTCCATCTTGGTGGCTCCGTACAAAGAGGAACACAAGGAGATCTTACGCTCTAAATACCCGGAGCAACGTGAAGATTGGATTGATGGAGAACACATGAAGACTTTCGGCGGTTGGTTGCAAACACGTCTCATGAATGTCACCGATGACGAGCAGTTGTACTTGTTGGCCAAGCAACCATCTTCTACTATATCGACTTTTCAAGGGTACGAGATTAATGGGAACACATTTTACACTTTGGCCCAAGACAAAAAGAGCACCAACCAAAACAGAGTGGTGTCCGCTTTGATGCGAGAAGATGGCAATGGGAACAAGGTCACATATTATGGGTACATAGAGGAGATATGGGAACTTGACTATGGACCTAATTTCAAGGTCCCTTTGTTCCGGTGTAAATGGTTCAACTCTGAAAGACGGGTACGAGTAGACCCGCGATGCGGAATGACTACGGTGGATTTCAAGAATCTTGGGTACGACACCGAACCATTCGTCCTAGCCAGTGAAGTGGCTCAGGTTTTTTATGTGAAGGATATGTCTAGCAAACCGAAAAAAAGAAAAGAAAGGCAAGAGGACACATCATACGATGAGCCAAAGCGGCACATAGTTCTTTCGGGAAAAAGAAACATCGTGGGAGTAGAGGACAAGACGGACATGTCGAGAAGATTATAATAAGTTTGACGATATTCCACCCTTCAAGGTAAAAATTGACCCAAGCATCATCTTAAACAATGAAGATTGTCCATGGTTGCGTCGCGGTAAGAAGAAAGGGAAACGAGCGAAGAAAACTCAGAAGACTAGCTAGCTACATATAGGGATCATAACTTGTGTATCTCAATATGGAAATCACTTTTGTGTAATGATGTTACTGTATGTAAGATATTAACAATGGAGATGGTTGGCTTGTTTTACTAGTTAAGTCACGGGCTTGTATGTAAGATATTAATATAGGGCATGTGCACCAAGGGCATATTCGAGAAGTTCCGCCACGGGAGATTTCCCACCGACAGGGCGTCGTGCGCTACATACTTTATCTCATCGAGCGGAGCGTTCTTATCCTCGCCGACAGCTTTACTACCGGTTGCACCCACCAACCGGTACTAAAGGTTACCCACGCGTCCTTATCCCACCGACCGGGCGTCGTGCGCTACATACTTTATCTCATCGAGCAGGGCGTCCTTATCCTGCCGACAGCTTTAGTACCGGTTGCACCCACCAACCGGTACTAAAGGTTTGCCTCGATCTGTCTTCCCGCCTATTTTCTTCCCGCGCTTTCCACCGGTTCCCGCCTCGTACGTCTTCCCGCCATTTTTTCACTATATATATGTAGGCTTGGCCACCATTTACATATCACATCTAGACTCATATCTCGCAAACCTCATCATTCTCTCCCATGGCTTCCATCGCATCTCTAACCCCGGGAGGCGGAGGCGCTTTGCGCCTCGAACTACCCCTGCCCGCCGGGCTACCGCGTCCCGACCGGCTGGTTGCTAAGCGTCGGAGGCGTACCGGTCCCTCCAGTCCCTCTAGGTGTGGCGCGCGAGATGGCCATCACGAACCACTACTACTTCGAGCTCACGCCGGAGCGGCGGAGGAATCCCCGATGGCATCCCGACTACAGCCCGACTTGGGAAAGCTTCTTCATCAATCGGCGTGAGAGGGCGCTTGCCAGGCACGAGGAGGGCGGCCCGCCTCCTCCGAACTTCAACGAGGCCGGCCGTCGGCTGTGGTGGCGCGGCCGCACTCTCCAGGGCGTCATGGCCTACCGTGGCCCCCGCCTGCGCTACCCTCAGTCCCAGCCCACGCGTGCTCACCCGCCGACGTTCGAGTACCGCGACCCCGATGCCAGCGACGATGATGACGGCGACTACGACGACTACGGTGGCGAGTACTATAGGGCTAGGCACGAGTATGGCCGAATGACTCCAACGGTCAAATCTGGCCATGTATCTTAATTTTCGGTTGAGCTACTTTTAATTCGAGTTCAATCGTAACAAAATTGTATTTCCACCCTTTCTTTCTCGCCTTTTTTTCTCCCACGCGCGGCATCGTGGCGGGCAAGTTTCCCGCGCGACGTCGGGGCGGGAAACTTTCCCGCGTGGACGGCGTCGTGGCGGGAGTAAAGAAAAGAAATAGAAAAGAAAAGAAAAAGAAAAGCAATACAAAAAATAAATAGAAAAGAAATAGAAAATAAAAGAGAAAGAAACAGGAAAAGAAAAGAAAAGAAACGAAAAGAAAAATAAAAGCAATAGAAAAAATAAATAGAAAAGAAATAGAAAAGAAAAGAAAAAGAAAAGCAATACAAAAAATAAATAGAAAAGAAATAGAAAATAAAAGAGAAAGAAACATGAAAAGAAAATAAAAGAAACAGAAAAGAAAAATAAAAGCAATAGAAAAAATAAATAGAAAAGAAATAGAAAAGAAAAGAAAAAGAAAAGCAATACAAAAAATAAATAGAAAAGAAATAGAAAATAAAAAAAGAAACAGGAAAAGAAAAGAAAAGAAACAAGAAAAGAAAAATAAAAGCAATAGAAAAAATAAATAGAAAAGAAATACAAAAGAAAAGAAAAAGAAAAGCAATACAAAAAATAAATAGAAAAGAAATAGAAAATAAAAGAGAAAGAAACATGAAAAGAAAATAAAAGAAACAGAAAAAGAAAAATAAAAGCAAAAGAAAAAATAAATAGAAAAGAAATAGAAAAGAAAAGAAAAAGAAAAGCAATACAAAAAATAAATAGAAAAGAAATAGAAAATAAAAGAGAAAGAAACATGAAAAGAAAATAAAAGAAACGAGAAAAGAAAAATAAAAGCAATAGAAAAAATAAATAGAAAAGAAATAGAAAAGAAAAGAAAAAATAAAAGCAATAGAAAATATAAATAGAAAAGAAAAGAAAATAAAATAAAATAATAAATAGAAAATAAATAGAAAAGGAAAGAAAAGAAAAGAAACGAGAGAAGAAAAAATAAACAGAAAAGAAAAAGAAAAGAAAAAGAAACAGCAAAAGAAAAGAAAACAGAAAAAGAAAAAAGAAAAACAAAAAAACCTTTGACACGGTTGGTGCCACCAACCGTACGAAGGTCTTTCGTACCGGTTGGTGCCACCAACCGGTGCCAAAGGGGGTTCGCCTGGTTTACACTTAGCCGCGCGGGGAAATTTCCCCCAAATCACATTCACCTTCGCCGCCGTCCACGCCCTTAGCCGCAGGAGACCGCGCGCGCCGTCCACGCCGCCGCGCACCACGCCTCGCCGCCGTCGCGCACCACGCCTTCGCCGCCGTCCGTCGTCAGCGCCACGTCGTTGCCGTCGTCCACACCGTCGCGCACCACGCCTCTGCAGGTATGTACTGGTCGCGCCCCCGTCGCCTTCCTCCCCTTCTCCGGCGCCGTTGGCCGTCGCCGATACGCCGCCACCGCGCGAGACCGTGGCCACTGCCACTGTGCGCCACGCCGCCGCTGTGCGCGAGACCGTGGAGGCCGTCGCCGTCCGCGCCACGCCGCCGCACACACCACCGATCGACGCCGCACACAAGGTGCTCGACGGAATGGCCAGGCGTGCTGGGGCTGTGCGGCGGCGGCGTGGGCGTGGGCCTGGGCGCGGTCGGCGGCGAGTACTGCGGGTAGTTCGGCGGCGGCGCCTGCCCGTGCCCCTGCGGAGGAGGCTGCTGCGGGAGCTGCGGCTGCCCCATCGCGGCTGCCGGCAGCTGCTCCCCGCCTGCCGTCTTGGGCGCAGCTGCGGCGGCGGCGTCTGACTGCCTGCGGAGCATGATGTAGGAGGTGAGCGCGAGGGCCGTGGCGGCGAGCGTGAGCACCGCCGCGCCGGCGAAGATGCCGTCCTTGAGGACGTAGCACAGCCCGAGCGCCGTCGTTTCCCGCTCCCCGGTTGCGTTCGACGCCGCGCCATCCACAAACAGCCCGAAGGCGATCACCGCCGCGATCCTGCACGTTTTAGTCAGTAGCTGATTCTGTCACGCCGCGACATGCATCCGGGCGTGCGTGCTGGGGCTTTGCTAAAATTGCTCATGTTCTTCTGTCAAAATGGCACTATATATTTTACATTTTGGCAAACTTTTATCCTAATTGGGAGAGGGCAATTTCTTTTTTCAAGGTGTGAGTGTGTGATAACCCTCCAATTTTTTTCCTGCGTCCCTATAGTCCCATTAGATAGAGAATGAGAGAGAAAAAAGAGAAATTAGTATTGATGGTCACCGATAGATGGACACGGAAGATAAAAGATCAACAAATTGCTCAACTTGATTACATTGAGTTCTAGTTTATCTCACCTAATTACTCCTATGATGCTCCTCCATCCTCTCGTCGTTCCGTTTACTTTTGCATGTATGCATTATTACAATGAGGGGAGGAGGAGGGGAACGCCGAGTCCTTAGCGCCGAGTCTGTGGCGGTGCCGCCGCGACATAGAGAGAAGAACGAGAGGAGGAGCGCCGAGTGTTAGGGTTAGTGTCGAGAAAAGAGAGAAGATCGAGAGGAGGAGGGGGAACGCCGAGACCGTGGCCGTGGCCGAGTCCGTGGCGGTGCCGCCGCGACATAGAGTTAGGGTCGAGAAATAGGAGCGCCAAGTATTAGGGTTAGGGTTATTGCTTTCTTCATTTCAATTGTTATCCATCTAGCAATCCGTTATATGATCATGACAAGATGAATGAAATATAATTGCTTTCTTAATTTTGTAGTGACATTGAGCTATGGCGGACGGCACCTTCGTCCGAGATGAGGAGGGGGAAGAAGCGGTGCAGAAATTGATATATGAGAGTGCCCGTGGGGCTGATGGAGATGAAACAGATTTTGCCGACTTTCCGAATGATTTCGGCGAGGGACTTGAGTCCGAACAAGTTAGAAGAGACAACGAAGTTTCCATAACAAACTCCGCCGAGGTGTATATTTATGTATCAAGTCTATGTTCATATCACTAGATGCATTCATTTATTTGTATTTCACTTATTAACGAATAATTTTTCTATTAGCCTTCTGGAACATCGAGCAAGTCCGTTAAAACAAAACGAGGCCCGACGCGAGTTCTAAAGGGCGAGGGTAGGTTAGCCCTCACGGCATTTAAGGATAATGGTGAACCGGTGCATCCCAAAGATCACTGCACCAAATTTACAAGTCAAGCTGGAGTTCTTGTTAGGGACCATGTACCGATCAGCATTCGAGAGTGGCATAAGCCGAAGAAAGCGGACAATGAAGCTAGTTATGTCAACGACGCGATGAAAAAGTTTCTTTGGGATACTCTGCTGACACGCTTCAGCCTACCGGAAGACATGACGGAAGGCCAGAAGAATAAAGTCAAGGAATGGACTCTCAAGAAGATGGCCATACAATTCCAGACTTGGAAGAAAAATTTATGGGACAAATATAAGAATGAAGATCCGAGTATTCGATGATAATCTAGTGAAGATAAAGGATCACCGGCAAGAATTTAAGAGGTATAAGCAATCGTCTACTTTTGTGTCTCGATCGGTCACAAATAAGAAAAATGCTGCAAAGAAGACAATTTGGCATCATATGGGGTCGGTGGCTACAAGACTGCCATTCCGAGGTGGATAGCGTATGAAAATGAACCGATGGCTGCAGGAATCACTCCACGGACATGGGACCGGCCCGAACGGTCCAAGTTCGGTTGTTCGCGCATGGGGCAGGGTTGGACCCAAAGACAGGGCTGATCGTTGCGGAGGGAAAATGGAAGGAAAAGATTGAGCAAATCGTACCGAAGCTTGTAGCTGCAATTGAACAGGTTCGAAAGGGAGAGTACATTCCCGATAGAGAGAATGACGAGCTGACACTCGCTGCGGGGAATCCTGAACACGTTGGACGGGTACGAGCTCGCCCGAGTCTCACCATGAAGGAAGCGTTCCCGGAGTCCGGCGACACTTATAGAAGCCGTTCGCGGAAGAAGAAGAAGGATGCCGACATTGTAACGGAATTGTTAACTAGGGTGGAGGCGCTTGAGAAAAATCAGAGGCCACCGACCAGCCGATGTTCCTACGGGATCCTCAAGCCGATGCCGCCCCATCTCAGCGAAGAAGCGAGTGTGGGTTCCACGCATCTTGACGGATGTGGAGGAAGCTACCCCGTGGATTATGTCACGGAGAAGACAGATTGCGAGCTCTATATGTTATTCAGAACCGCGTACGGTAAGGTGGCGGTCGGTTATGTTTACCCAAGTGAAGAAGGAGCAACGCACCACCATATGCCCATTCCACCTGGCTGTGTTCGTGTCGGGGTGGATGAAGTTGTTCCGGCTTTTGAATCGGTGGAGCTTGATATTCCTAGAGGTGACGATGAGAGGACACTTGCCGATGTCAAGCACGGTTTCGCCCTATGGCCGAAGAAGTACGTCGTCCTTCCGCAAAGGCCACCGACTCCTCATAGCAGTCCACATGAGCATCAAAGGCCTTCGACTCCTCCTCCTAGCGGTCCACATGAGCAGCAAAGTCCATACCTACCCGAGAGGGACCCCGAGCATGAGTCCACCACCTCGAGATCCTCCGCGTAAGACAGCGCACTGGTAAGCGGAATGGTACGCCGCCTAAGAAGAGATCTAGAAAGGAGAAACCACTGCCGCCTATTGAGAAGTTACCTTGGGAAAAAACTCCCGAGGAAAACCAGGAAGCCGTTGAGTCCCGGCGGAGGGCCTTTTTGCTAAGAAAGAGCCGAGAGATACCTTTTGAGAAGACACTAGATCCGGTGAAGGTTTATCGTACGGTCGAGAATCTGTATAACCCTGAACCATCGCCGCCATCCGACTATAGGCGTTCTATTGAAAGGTCGTACGACCAAATGATGGAGGCGAAAAACCCCACTACCAGCTCGGGTATCGGGGAGATAAAAGGGATACACCAAGTCTACCAGCTCGGAGAACAACCCGTTAAATCGGTCCCCCCTCTAAAGGTGTTTGACGAGAAGGCCGTTCAAAGTTCTCGACAAATCTCAACCGATTACGCCATGGCTAAGGTAGTATATCAATATGTTCAAGGGAAAGATTTGGTCGAGAATCTCAAGCAAGCTACCAACAAGTATGCGTAACTTGCATACGTGGTACGGTGTTGCCGCAAAGGGAGGGATGGAGACTATCATGGTGCGAGTTAAGGAAGAGCACTACTTCCAAGAATACTACGTGAGCGTTGACTTCTCCGAGCTTTTCCAGTTATACAATCTTCGGGCCCTCGACAAATCTATCGTCGGTTGCTATTGTCCGTAAGTGATTTATTTATATAATTTGAGAAGTCTTTAGCTCAGCTCCTTGATTATCCGCAAATTATAATCTTTTGTGCGCTATGTTATGCGGATTGAAGATGCTCGAATGCAAAAGGGATGAAATCAAGGACATTGGGTTCATTGACCCGGACACAATGCATGTCAAGACCATAGAAGAACCCCTCTATAACGAGGGATACACCGGAGACTTTGCTAAGGTTTTTGAAGCGACAACGTGACAAAAGACAATACTTTGGCCTTACAACTTCCGAGTGAGTGTTACTCTCTTATAACACATTCTATTTTGCTCACTTATATATATGACACTACATATTTAAACGTGCGCAGGTTTCACTTTATTCTTATCGTCATTAAAATGTACGAAGGAGAAGTTGAAGTCTTTGACTCACTAACCAAAGAGCCTATACAATACAAGTCTTGTTTTCTTATGCTCAAAAGGTAATTCAAATTCTTATCGGTTTTTTTGTTAGTTTCCGATATCAAGCTGATTGATAACTCTTTTGTGCATTTTCTTTTGTCGAGCAGCGTATGGGAAACTTTCATCAAGGAAGATCGGTCCCATGATTGGAAACCGAAGCTGATATGGCGTGCGAACAAAGTAAGTAGTACTACCTAGGTCCACACACCTTTATCATACTTCATTATTGTTTGACTGAATTATATTCTTGTACGGAAATGCGCAAAACAACCACCGGGGACTAATCTATGTGGATACTACGTTTGCGAGTACATCCACAGAATTGTCGACGAGAGAGCGAATAATGAAAGAAATAGAGAGGTACGAAAATAATATTCACAAATTTATTTTCTTACCATAAGTTGTGCTGAGTTTCAGTAATAATTGTTTGATTTGTGATTTGATATAACACACATAGCTCATGTATTCATCTTATTCTTTTACGAGTTGAGAAGAAAGCGGGAGAAGATCGGAATCGAGGAGCGCTTCAAAGCAATCGGCGATGAATTGGCGGGATTTTTCCTTCGGGAAGTCATACCACCATCCGGAGAGTACCACTATGCATAAAGATCTTCTCCAGCTCCTCGATTGCTTTGTGTGTATATATAGTTTGACTCGGAGTGTACCACTATGGTACATGTGTGTAATAGATCGATCGATCTTCATGCTTGTACTATGGTGCATCGACTTGATTTGCATCGGAGAGTACTACTTATGCAATTACATGTGTGTTATATTATATGCACCAACTTTATATGCATCACCTTGATCTTCATGTACTACGTAAACCCAAACGCATTTCCGGTGCATCGACGCGATATGAAACGCTCCGATACCCCTAAACCCCTACAGAAACCCTAAACCCTGAATTCTCTGCCGCGGCAGAGATTCTCGAATTTTTCCTGCCGAGGCAGCCTACCTTTGCCACCGGTTTGTAGTACAAACCGGTACGAAAGGTCCATCGACGTGCGCTCTCCTGGGCGCCCACGTGGAGGGCCATCTATACCGGTTCGTAAGGAACCGGTAGGAAAGGGGGGGGGCCTTTTGCACCGGATATTTTATACCGGTTGCTAAACCGGTGCAAATGGCCCTCTGGAACCGGTATTGATCAGCGTTTTTCCACTAGTGCTCACATCCACCATTCCCTACACATCTACTCCTCCCCACCATTGAGGCCGTCGTTGCCACCGAGGCCAGCCCCCTCAATGGTTATTCATGCAGCCCAAATGGCTTGTTCTTGGCGGCGTTGCTTGGCGTAGGAGCAGCGACGGTCGGCCCTGCACTCCTCCACACAGCGGCGTTCGGCACAACGGCGGTGAAGGAAATACGCCCGAGAGGCAATAATAAATTGGTTATTATCTTATTCCATGTTTATAATATTTTTTCTCATGCTAGAATTGTATTAACCGAAAACGTTAATACATGTGTGTTTGATAAACAAGCAAGGGTTCCTAGTAAAGCATCTCTTTTAACTAGCTCGTTGATGAACCGATGATCAAGGTTTTCTGATCATGAACATTAGATGTTGTTAATAACGGAGTCACGTCATTAGAAGAATGATGGGATTAATACACACCCAACTAGGTATAGCATACGACCAAGTCATTAAGTTTACGTCGCTATATAAAACACATACAGAGTAGCTTCATTCCTTAGACCATGAGATCATGTCAATCACTAACACATAAGGAGTGTTTTGGTGAGATCAAACGTCACCCGTAACAGGGTGGCTATAAGGTTGATTTTGGTACTATGAAAGTGTTAACTGAGGCTCATGGATCAAAAGTGGGATTTATCCATCCTGATGACGGAGAGATATAGTTTGGACCCTCTCGGTGATATCGCATTGACACCGCTTGCAAACATGTGACTAGGTCACAGGAATATCATATCACAGAATGAGTAAAGAGTACTTGTCGGTGACGGGATTGAACTACATATAGTTGATACCGATGATTGGATCCTGGACAAGTAAAGTATCGCGAGATAAAAGGAATTACTTACAACATTTATGGTTCATACGATCACAAGTTTCATTGTTGCATGAGTGGGAGTCATTACATATCTCTAGATCCCACTGATGATCATTGATCGGAGAGGTGTATCGATCATGTCCGCATTATTCACGATCCGTAGGGTGACACACTTCAGGCTCATTGATGTTTTTAAGTGGATACGGAACACCGGAGAAATAGGAGGACATCAGATCAATCGTTTTGAGGTACCATAATAGTTTTGGTATATCGGAATCATTGCAGGAGGAGAAATTGTTAATGTGAGTTCATTGAATGTAGTAGTCATTAATGAAGTGTTCATTGACTGAAGTACTCATTAATTTAAGTCATTAAGACAAGTGAATTAAATGTGTTTTAATTGAAAGTCTCTTGGAATTTTGAGTGGAGATTAAATTGGAGAAAGTGGCTCTTCATTACATGTGAGTGAAGAGGCCACTACCATCAAGAGAGAAGAGGTGGGGGCACCTCCATGTGGCGCCGGCCACCCCTTCGATGGTGCCCTCCCTCTCCTATATAAGGAGGTGGTGGAGACCCCCTTCATGGTTGCTCATTCCTTGACCCTTTGGTTGGTCCCTTTTTCCTCTTCTCACTGATCCACCATACAAGTTGTGGCTTAGGAGAAGCCCTGATAAAATTGTTTCTCCACCAACACCACCATGCCGGAGTGCTGTTGGATTGTCCCGGTGGATCCACTACTTCCGCTGCCCCGCTAGAACGAGGGATCGAAGATCGTTGTCAAGCCGTACGTCTGACCAAGTACAGAAGCTCTGCCCCTTGTAGGGCCTGTCTTCCTCGCGATCTTGAGATCGGCAAGTGGTCGACTACATCAACCACGAGAATCGTTCTCGTTAACGTTTTGTGTCTTCGAGGGTGAGTTCATCTCAACTACAGTTTTACCCATTACTAGCATCTCCTATATTCGATCTTGGTGTTTTTGTTATTGCAATCGTAGGAATTTTTTTGTTTTCTATGCAACGAACCACCAAGGTGGCGTTGAGCTTGGCCGCCCAGTGCTTCCTGCTCTCCTCCTCCGCGACCCGCTCGACCTCCTCGTCCTCTGTGGCCACCGCGACCAGTGCCGGTCGCGCAACACCGCCACGGCTGCGAACGCCCTCGCTTGCCGTGCCTCGGATGCTTTCGCGTCACGCTCCCGACGGTCGCGGTCTCTTGCGGTGGACCTGTGTAGCGTCTTCTGCACCTGCCAGAGGCCCTCCTCCTCCTCCTTGAGGCCCCAATCCATAGTTACGGCCGCCGCCTCCGCCACGCTGTTGATACAAGGATCCAACCGGACCTTGTAGATGTTTGCCCGATCTTTCACAGCGAGACAACCTGGTAGATAGAATCTCCCAATCACGCCTGGAATGCAACCTGAAGAAGAGGAACGAATCCAGCAGACAACATGAAGATTGCACGCCTCAAACCCTAGCTTGGTAATCCTTGATGAACACAAAAACCTCCGCAGCGATCTTTATTGCAAAGAGATAAACGAGATCGTCGTCCCCAGAGGAATGCTAACACCACGCACACAGGCGATAGTTCTTAGACTAAACTTCAATTCTGATCTAACCCTAACCCTAGCCGCACCATCACCTTGATGGGATTCGTAGCATAGAAAACAAAAAAATTCCTACCGCGAGAACGCAATCCAAGCCAAGATGCAATCTAGAAGACGGTAGCAACAAGGGGATGAACGAGACTAACCCTTGAAGATTTCCAAAGCCTACGAGATTAGATCTCGTTGTTGCAGAAGATGATCACTTGCCGCTTTCAAAAGCGCGTAGAAGATCTTGACGGTGCTACAATCGGGCAGCACCTCCGTACTCGGTCACACGTTCGGTGTTGATGAAGACGACGTCCTTCTCCCCGTTCCAGCGGGCAGCGGAAGTAGTAGATCCTCCTTGAATCCCGGCAGCACGACGGCGTGGTGGCGGTGTTGATGGATATCTCCGGTGGAGCTTCGCTAAGCGTATGCGGGAGAGGTGGAGGAGGAGGGGCGGCTAGGGTTTGGGGAGAGGGGTGGCCGGCCACTATGGGGTGCGGCCAAGCTATGGCTTGAGGTGGCCGGCCCCCTCCCCTTGTCCCTCTTTTTATAGGTGGAACCCCCAAGAGTTGGTCTACAAGTCTTCGAATAAGACCCCAAACCAAAACCTTCCATATGACATGAAACCTACCCAAGGTGGGATTCCCACTTGAGGTGGGACTCCCACCTTTCCATGAGGGGGGTGGCCGGCCCCCTTTGGTGGAGTCCACCTGGGACTCCACCCCCTAGGGTTGGCCGGCCAAGCTTGGTGGAGTCCCTCCGGGACTCCACCTTCCAAAGTGATTTCTTCCGGACTTTTCTAGAACCTTCTAGAACCTTCCATAAATGCACCGGATCATTTTCAAACTTATAAAATGACTTCCTATATATGAATCTTATTCTCCGGACCATTCCGGAACTCCCCGTGATGTCCTGGATCCCATCCAAGAATCCGAACAAAACTTCGAACTCCATTCCATATTCAATATCTACTAATACGACATCAAACCTTAAGTGTGTCACCCTACGGTTCGCGAACTATGTAGACATGGTTGAGACCTCTCTCCGACCAATAAGCAATAGCGGGATCTGGAGATCCATAATGGCTCCTACATATTCAATGATGACTTAGTGATCGAATGAACCATTCACATACGATACCGATTCCCTTTGTCACGCGATATTTTACTTGTCCGAGGTTTGATCATCGGTATCTCTATACCTTGTTCAACCTCGTCTCCTGACAAGTACACTTTATTCGTATCGTGGTATGTGGTATCTTATGAACCATTCATATGCTTGCAAGCTAATATAGACGACATTCCACCGAGAGGGCCCAGAGTATATCTATCCGTCATCGGGATGGACAAATCCCACTGTTGATCCATATGCCTCAACTCATACTTTCCGGATACTTAATACCACCTTTATAACCACCAATTTACGCAGTGGCGTTTGATGTAATCAAAGTACCTTTCCGGTATAAGTGATTTACATGATCTCATGGTCGAAAGGACTAGGTAACTATGTATCGAAAGCTTATAGCAAATAACTTAATGACGTGATCTTATGCTACGCTTAATTGGGTGTGTCCATTACATCATTCATATAATGACATAACCTTGTTATTAATAACATCCAATGTTCATGATCATGAAACTATGATCATCTATTAATCAACAAGCTAGTTATACAAGTGGCTTACTAGGGACTCATTGTTGTTTACATAACACACATGTATCAATGTTTCGGTTAATACAATTATAGCATGGTATATAAACATTTATCATAAACACAAAGATATATAATAACCACTTTTATTATTGCCTCTTGGGCATATCTCCAACAGTCTCCCACTTGCACTAGAGTCAATAATCTAGATTACATTGTAAGGTACCTAACACCCATAGCATTCTGGTGTTCGTCATGCTTTGCCCTAGGGAGAGCTTTAGTCAACGGATCTGCTACATTCAGATCAGTGTGTACTTTGCAAATCTTTACTTCTCCATCTTCGATGTATTCGTGAATCGAATAATAACGCAGCTTGATATGCTTCAGCCTCTTGTGTGACCTTGGTTCTTGTGCATTGGCGATGGCACCCATGTTGTCACAATAGATGACTAGTGGGTCCAATGCACTAGGAACCACACCGAGCTCTACAATGAACCTCTTCATCCATACCGCTTCTGATGAAGCCTCTGAAGCCGCTATGTACTCCGATTCTGTTGAAGACTTTGCCACCATGCACTGCTTCGAGCTGGACCAGCTTACTGCAGCACCATTCAATATAAACACGTACCCAGACTGAGACTTAGAGTCATCAAGATCAGTGTTCCAACTTGCATCGGTGTAACTTGTTACAACGAGCTCTTGGTCACCTCCATAACAAAGAAACATATCCTTAGTTCTTTTCAAGTACTTCAGGATATTCTTGACCGTTGTCCAGTGTTCCATTCCTGGATCACTTTGATATCTGCTAGTCAAACTAACTGCATGTGCTATATCCGGTCTAGTATATAGCATGGCATACATGATAGAGCCTACTGCCGAGGCATAGGAGATCTGATTCATCCTCTCTCTTTCTTGTGTCGTAGCCGGACCTTGAGTCTTACTCAAGACCTTACCTGGTAACATACGTAAGAACCCTTTCTTACTTTCGTCCATTCTAAACTTCTTTAGAATCTTGTCCAGATATGTACTCTATGAAAGCCCTATTAGGCGTCTTGATCTATCTCTATAAATCTTGATGCCTAAAATGTACGATGCTTCACCAAGGTCTTTCATTGAAAAACTCTTATTCAAATAACCTTTTACACTGCTTAATAGTTCTATATCATTCCCAATCAATAATATGTCATCTACATATAATATCAGGAACGCTACAGAGCTCCCACTCACTTTCTTGTAAATACGAGCCTCTCCATGACATCGTATAAACCCGAAGTCTTTGATCACCTTATCAAAGCGTCGGTTCCAACTTACGGATGCTTGCTTCGGTCCATAAATTGAACATCGAAGTTTGCACACATTGTCGAGCATTTTTAGGATCGACAAAACCTTTGGGTTGTACCATATACAACTCTTCCTCAATGTCTCCATTAAGGAACGCCGTTTTGACATCCATCTCGCCAAATCTCATAATCGAAAAATGCAGCTATTGCTAACAAAATCCTCACGGACTTTAGCTTCGCTACGGGTGAGAAAGTCTCATCGTAGTCAACACCTTGAATTTGTCGGAAACCCTTTGCGACAAGTCGAGCTTTATAGACGAGTAATATTACCATCGGCATCTATTTTTCTTTTGAAGATCCATTTATTCTCGACGAGCCTTGCGGCTATCGGGTAAGTCTACCAAAGTCCACACTTTGTTATCATACATGGATCCCATTTCGGATTTCATGGCTTCTTGCCATTTGTTGGAATCTGGGCTCATCATCGCTTCTTCATACGTCGCAGGGTCTTCATCATTGTTGTCCACAATCATGACATTTAGACAAGGATCATACCAATTAGGAGTGGCACGTTCCCTTGTCGATCTGCGAGGTTCAGTAGCTATCTCGTTCGAAGTTTCATGATCATTATCATTAACTTCCTCTGTTACCGGTGCAGGCGGCACAGGAACAACTTCCGATATTGCGCTACTCTGATCAATGAGAGAAGATTCAGTAATCTCGTCGAGTTCTACTTTTCTTCCAGTCACTTCTTTAGTGAGAAATTCTTTCTCAAGAAAGGTTCCGTTCTTAGCAACAAAGATTTTGCCTTCGGATCTGTGATAGAAAGTGTACCCTATAGTTTCCTTAGGGTATCCTATGAAGACGCATTTCTCCACTTTGGGTTCTAGCTTGTCCGGTTGTAACTTTTTTACATAGGCTTCGCAACCCCAAACCTTAAGGAACGACAGCTTAGGTTTCTTATTAAACCATAATTCATACGGTGTCGTTTCAACGGATTTAGATGGTGCCCTATTTAAAGTGAATGCAGATGTCTCTAATGCATAACTCCAAAAAGATAACGGCAAATCAGTAAGAGACATCATAGAACGAACCATATCTAAGAGAGTTCGATTACGACGTTCGGACACACCATTTCGTTGTGGTGTTCCCGGCGGTGTCAATTGTGAAAGTATTCCGCATTTATTTAAATGCATGCTAAACTCATAACTCAGATATTCACCTCCGCGATCAGATCGTAGAAATTTAATCTCCTTGTTACGTTGATTTTCTACTTCACTTTGGAATTCCTTAAACTTCTCGAAAGTTTTGGATTTATGTTTCATTAAATAGATATACCCATATCTACTCAGATCATCTGTGAAGGTTAGAACATAACGATAACCACTGCGCAAGGCTACACTCATTGGTCCGCACACATCGGTATGTATGATTTCCAATAATTCTGTAGCTCGCTCCATAATACCAGAAAATGGAGTCTTAGTCATTTTTCCCATTAGAGATGCTTCGCATCTATCAAGTGACTCAAAGTCAAGTGATTCTAGCAATCCATCGGTATGGAGTTTCTTCATGCATTTCACTCCAATATGACCAAGACGACAGTGCCACATATAAGTAGAATTATCATTCAATTTAATTCGCTTAGCATCAATGTTATGAACATGTGTATCACTACTATCGAGATCTAATAGAAATAAACCATTCTTTTCAGGTGCTTGACCATAAAAGATATTATTCATAAAAATAGAACAACCATTATTCTCGGACTTGAATGAATAACCGTCTTGCATTAAACAAGATCCAGATATAATGTTCATGCTCAACGCGGGTACAAAATAACAATTATTGAGGTTTAAAACTAATCCCGAAGGTAGATGTAGAGGGAGTGTGCCGACAGCGATCACATCGACCTTGGATCCATTTCCAACGCGCGTCGTCACTTCATCCTTCAATAGTCTTCGTTTATTCCGTAGTTCCTGTTTCGAGTTACAAATATGAGCAACCGAACCAAGTATCAAATACCCGGGTACTAGTACGAGAACCCAGTAAGATAAACATCTATAACATGTATATCAGATATACCTTTCTTCTTCTTGACAAGGCCGCTCTTCAGATCAGCCAAATACTTGGAGCAATTACACTTCCAGTGTCCCTTCTCCTTGCAGTAACAACACTCAGCATCAGGCTTAGGGCCAGTCTTAGGTTTCATAGGAGGCGTGGCAGCTTGCTTGCCACCCTTCTTGAATTTGCCTTTAGACTTGCCCTGTTTCTTGAAACTGGTGGTCTTGTTGACCATCAACACTTGGTGCTCTTTCTTTATCTCAATCTCAAGCAGATTTCAGCATGGCGAAGAGTTCAGGTAACTCTTTGTTCATGTTCTGCATATTGTAGTTCATCACAAAGTTCTTGTAACTGGGTGGCAGTGATTGAAGGACACGATTAATCCCCAGTCTGTTAGGAATCACTATTCCCAGATCACTGAGTTTCTTCGCATGCCCGGTCATGGCGAGTATGTGCTCACTAACGGAGCTGCCTTCTTCCATCATGCAACTTAAGAAGTGTTTCGATGCTTCATAGCATTCCACGGCCGCATGAGTTTCAAAGATAGCTTTCAGCTCATTGACTAACTCATGAGGATCGTGGTGCTCAAAACGTTTTTGAAGATCGGCTTCCGTATCGCATAGGATGGCACACTGAACTTGAGAGTACCGAGTTTTCCGAGTCGCGTAAACATTCTTTACTTCATCGGTTTCAGTTTCTGTAGGAGGGTCACCTAGCGGTGCATCAAGCACATATTGCAGGTTTCCACCAGCGAGGAAAATCCTCACATGACGGAACCAGTCCGTGAAGTTGCTACCGTTGCTCTTAAGCTTTTCTTTCTCTAGGAACTGGTTAAAATTGATTGGGGACGCCATGATCTACAACATATATTTGCAATAGTTTAGACTAAGTTTATGACAAATTGAGTTCAAATTTTAATTCAATAAAATTAAAAATCTAGGTGAACTCCCACTCAAAACAATATCCCTCGCATTGTCTTAGTGATCACATGAACCAAATCCACTACACCAAGCCCGATCATCACGAGACGAGATGTAACTTCAATGGCGAACACTCAAAGTGTTCATCATATCAATCATATGATTCATGCTCTACCTTTCGGTATCACGTGTTCCGAGACCATGTCTGTACATGCTAGTCTCGTCAAGGCAACCTTAGTATCCGCGTGTGCAAAGCGGCTTGCAGCCGTTGTATGCACTTGTTGAATCTATCACACCCGATCATCACGAGATGCTTCGAAACGACAAATCTTGGCAACGGTGCTACTAAGGATGAAAACTTTATTATCTTGATATTTTAGTGAGAGGGATCATCTTATAATGCTACCGTCGCGATCTAAGCAAAATAAGATGCATAAAAAGGATTAACATCACATGCAATTCATATGTGATACGATATGGCCCCTTTGTCTTTGCGCCTTTGATCTTCATCTCCAAAGCACGTACATGATCTCCATCATCAACGGGCATGATCTCCATCATCGTCGGCGTAGCATCAAGGTCAATGGCGTCGTCTTCATGATTGTTCTCCCATGTAGCAACTATTACAACTTCTTTGAAATACTACTCAACATGAAATTTAAAGACAACCATAAGGCTCCTGCCGGTTGCCACAATACAATAATGATCATCTCATACATATTCATCATCACATTATGGCCATATCACATCACCAAACCCTACAAAAACAAGTTAGACGTCTCTAATTTGGTTTGCATATTTTACGTGGTTTAGGGTTTTCGAGTAAGATCTAATCTACCTACGAACATGAACCACAACGGTGATACTAGTGTTGTCAATAGAAGAGTAAATTGAATCTTCACTATAGTAGGAGAGACAGACACCCGCAAAGCCACATATGCAATACAAGTTGCATGTCGAGCGTGGAGCAAATCTCATGGACGCGGTCATGTAAAGTTCGCCCGAGCCGCTTCATCCCACTATGCCACAAAGATGCAAAGTACTCAAACTAAAGACAACAAAGCATCAACGCCCACAAAACAATTGTGTTCTACTCGTGCAACCATCTATGCATAGACACGGCTCTGATACCACTGATGGGATTCGTAGCATAGAAAACAAAAAAATTCCTACCGCGAGAACGCAATCCAAGCCAAGATGCAATCTAGAAGACGGTAGCAACGAGGGGATGAACGAGACTAACCCTTGAAGATTTCCAAAGCCTACGAGATTAGATCTCGCTGTTGCAGAAGATGATCACTTGCCGCTTTCAAAAGCGCGTAGAAGATCTTGACGGTGCCACAATCGGGCAGCACCTTACTCGATCACACGTTCGGTGTTGATGAAGACGACGTCCTTCTCCCCGTTCCAGCGGGCAGCGGAAGTAGTAGATCCTCCTTAAATCCCGGCAGCACGACGGCGTGGTGGCGGTGTTGATGGAGATCTCCGGCGGAGCTTCGCTAAGAGTATGCGGGAGAGGTGGAGGAGGAGGGGCGGCTAGGGTTTGGGGAGAGGGGTGGCCGTCCACTATGGGGTGCGGCCAAGCTATGGCTTGAGGTGGCCGGCCCCCTCCCCTTGTCCCTCTTTTTATAGGTGGAACCCCCAAGAGTTGGTCTACAAGTCTTCGAATAAGACCCCAAACCAAAACCTTCCATATGACATGAAACCTACCCAAGGTGGGATTCCCACTTGAGGTGGGACTCCCACCTTTCCATGAGGGGGGGTGGCCGACCCCCTTTGGTGGAGTCCACCTGGGACTCCACCCCCTAGGGTTGGCCGGCCAAGCTTGGTGGAGTCCCTCCGGGACTCCACCTTTCCAAAGTGATTTCTTCCGGACTTTTCTAGAACCTTCTAGAACCTTCCATAAATGCACCGGATCATTTTTAAACTTATAAAATGACTTCCTATATATGAATCTTATTCTCCGGACCATTCCGGAACTCCTCGTGATGTCCTGGATCCCATCCAAGACTCTGAACAAAACTTCGAACTCCATTCCATATTCAATATCTACTAATACGACATCAAACCTTAAGTGTGTCACCCTACGGTTCGCGAACTATGTAGACATGGTTGAGACCTCTCTGCGACCAGTAACCAATAGTGGGATCTGGAGATCCATAATGGCTCCCACATATTCAACGATGACTTAGTGATCGAATGAACCATTCACATACGATACCGATTCCCTTTGTCACGCGATATTTTACTTGTCCGAGGTTTGATCATCGGTATCTCTATACCTTGTTCAACCTCGTCTCCTGACAAGTACTCTTTACTCGTACCGTGGTATGTGGTCTCTTATGAACCATTCATATGCTTGCAAGCTAATATAGCGACATTCCACCGAGAGGGCCCAGAGTATATCTATCCGTCATCGGGATGGACAAATCCCACTGTTGATCCATATGCCTCAACTCATACTTTCCGGATACTTAATCCCACCTTTATAACCACCCATTTACGCAGTGGCGTTTGATGTAATCAAAGTACCTTTTCGGTATAAGTGATTTACATGATCTCATGGTCGAAAGGACTAGGTAACTATGTATCGAAAGCTTATAGCAAATAACTTAATGACGTGATCTTATGCTACGCTTAATTGGGTGTGTCCATTACATCATTCATATAATGACATAACCTTGTTATTAATAACATCCAATGTTCATGATCATGAAACTATGATCATCTATTAATCAACAAGCTAGTTATGCAAGTGGCTTACTAGGGACTCATTGTTGTTTACATAACACACATGTATCAATATTTCGGTTAATACAATTATAGCATGGTATATAAACATTTATCATAAACACAAAGATATATAATAACCACTTTTATTATTGCCTCTTGGGCATATCTCCAACACACCTTATATGAGGGGTGGATGGGGTGCCCCACTAGGTGGGCTTACCTAGTTCGATTCAGACAGGCCAAAACCGAACACACAACATATTAAAAACCCTAAGTGGCCCACAACATGACTTGGCTAATAAAAAACAAAAACCCTAACATAAATAGTTGATATAACCTTAGACTAATTGATGTCTACGGGTGCTTCTATTCTTGTAGACAGTGTTGGGCCTCCAAGAGCAGAGGTTTGTAGAACAGCAGCAAGTTTCCCTTAAGTGGATCACCCAAGGTTTATCGAACTCAGGGAGGAAGAGGTCAAAGATATCCCTCTCAAGCAACCCTGCGATCACGAGTACAAGAAGTCTCTTGTGTCCCCAACACACCTAATACACTTGTCAGATGTATAGGTGCACTAGTTCGGCGAAGAGATAGTAAAATACAGGTGGTATAGATGTATATGAGTGGTAATAGCAATCTGAATAAAATATGGCAGCGAGTAAACATGCAACAGAACGAGTAAGTAAACGGAGTTTCGATGCTTAGAAACAAGGCCTAGGGATCATACTTTCACTAGTGGACACTCTCAACATTGATCACATAATAAAACCACTCTACACTCTTTTGTTGGATGATGAACACCACTAATTGCGTAGGGCTACAAGAGCACCTCAATGCCGGAGTTAACAAGCTCCACAACATTCGATATTCATATTTAAATAACCTTAGAGTGCATGATAGACCAACGCAATTACACCAAGTACTAACATAGCATGCACACTGTCACCATCACACTATGAAGGAGGAATAGATCACATCAATACTATCATAGCAATAATTAACTTCATAATCTACAAGAGATTACAATCATAACCTACGCCAAGTACTACACGATGCACACACTGTCACCATTACACCGTGGAGGAGGAATAGAGTACTTTAATAACATCACTAGAGTAACACATAGATGAATGGTGATACAAAACTCATATGAATCTCAACCATGTAAGGCAGCTCATGAGATCATTGTATTGAAGTACATAGGAGAGAGATTAACCACATAGCTACCGGTACAGCCCTTAGCCTCGATGGAGAACTACTCCCTCCTCATGGGAGACAACAGCGTTGATGAAGATGGCGGTGGTGTCGATGGAGATGCCTTCCGGGGGCACTTCCCCGTCCCGGCGGCGTGCCGGAACAGAGACTCCTGTCCCCCAGATCTTGGCTTCACGATGGCGGCGGCTCTGGAAGGTTTCTCGTACCGTGGCTTTTCCGTATCGAGGTTTTAGGTCGGGGACCTTTAAATAGGCGAAGAGGCGGAGTCGGAGGGCTGACGAGGCGGTGACACAATAGGGGCGCGGCCCGGGCCCCGGCCGCGCCGCCCTATCATCCGGTCCCACCGGGGCTCCTCCGGTGGCTCTCGGGTGTTCCGGAAGCTTCGTGGAAAAATAGGATGCTGGGCATTGATTTCGTCCGATTCCGAGAATATTTCCTTACTAGGATTTCTGGAACCAAAAACAGCAGAAAACAGGAACTAGCACTTCGGCATCTCGTCAATAGGTTAGTTCCGGAAAACGCATAATAATGACATATAATGTGTATAAAACATGTGAGTATCATCATAAAAGTAGCATGAAACATAAGAAACTATAGATACATTTGAGACGTATCAAGCATCCCCAAGCTTAGTTCCTACTCGCCCTCGAGTAGGTAAACGATAACAAGGATAATTTCTGAAGTGACATGCTATCTTAATCTTGATCAATACTATTGTAAAGCATATGAGATGAATGCAGCGATTCAAAGCAATGATGAAGATAATGAGTAAACAAATGAATCATATAGCAAAGACTTTTCATGAATAATACTTTCAAGACAAGCATCAATAAGACTTGCATAAGAGTTAACTCATAAAGCAATAGATTCAAAGTAAAAGGCATTGAAGCAACACAAAGGATGATTAAGTTTCAACAATTGCTTTCAACTTGTAACATGTATATCTCATGGATAGTTGTCAACATAAAGCAATATAACAAGTGCAATAGGTAAACATGTAAGAATCAATGCACAGTTGACACAAGTGTTTGCTTCTAAGATAGAAAGAAGTAGGTAAACTGACTCAACAATAAAGTAGAAGATAGGCCCTTCGCAGAGGAAGCGAGGATTAAATCATGTGCTAGAGCTTTTTAAGTTTTGAAATCATATAGAGAGCATAAAAGTAAAGTTTTGAGAGGTGTTTGTTGTTGTCAACGAATGGTAGTGGGCACTCTAACCCCCTTGCCAAACGAGACTTTCAAAGAGCGGCTCCCATGAAGGACGTTATCTCTACCAGCAAGGTAGATCATCCCTCTTCTCTTTTGTTTACACATGTACTTTAGTTTTATTTATGGTTGACACTCCTCCCAACCTTTTGCTTACACAAGCCATGGCTAACCGAATCCTCGGGTGCCTTCCAACATTCACATACCATGGAGGAGTGTCTATTTGCAAAATTAAGTTGCTTACCGATGAATCAGAGCAAAACATGTGAAGAGAATTATTAATGAAGGTTGATTAATTGGGGGCTGGGAACCCGCGCCAGCTCTTTTTGCAAAATTATTGGATAAGCGGATGAAGCCACTAGTCCATTGGTGAAAGCTGCCCAACAAGATTGAAAGATAAAACACCACATACTTCCTCATGAGCTATAAAACATTGACACAAATAAGAAGTAATAAAGTTTTGAATTGTTTAAAGGTAGCACATGAAGTAATTTACTTTGGAATGGCAGAGAAATACCATGTGGTAGGTAGGTATGGTGGACACAAATGGCATAGTATTTGGCTCAAGGATTTTGGATGCACGAGAAGAATTCCTCTCAATACAAGGCTAGGCTAGCAAGGTTGTTTGAAGAAAACTCAAGTATAAAACGGTGCAGCAAGACTCACATATGAACATATTGTAAGCATTATAAGACTTTACATCGTCTTCCTTGTTGTTCAAACACCTCAACGAGAAAATATCTAGACTCTAGAGAAACCAATCATGCAAACCAAATTTTAACAAGCTCTATGTAGTTATTCATTAATGGGTACAAGGTACATGATGCAAGAGCTTAAACATGATCTATATGAGCACAACAATTGCCAAGTATCAAATTATTCAAGACATTATACCAATTACCACATGCAGCATTTTCTGTTTCCAACCATATAACAATTAACGAAGCGGTTTTCAACTCCGCCATGAACATTAAAAGTAAAGCTAAGAACACATGTGTTCATATGAACCAGCGGAGCGTGTCTCTCTCCACACAAGCATGAATTTATTCAGAGAATGAAAATAACAAAACGGAAAATAAAAGCACACAGACGCTCCAAGTAAAGTACATAAGATGTGACCGAATAAAAATATAGTTTCAAGAGAAGAAACCTGATAGTTTGTCGATGAAGAAGGGGATGCCTTGGGCATCCCCAAGCTTAGATGCTTGAGTCTTCTTGAAATATGCGGGGATGAACCACGGGGGCATCCCCAAGCTTAGACTTTTCACTCTTCTTGATCATATTGTATCATCCTCCTCTCTTGACCCTTGAAAACTTCCTCCACACCAAACTCAAAACAAACTCATTAGAGGGTTAGTGCATAATCAAAAATTCACATGTTCAGAGGTGACACAATCATTCTTAACACTTCTGGACATTTCTCAAAGCTACTGGAGGTTAATGGAACAAAGAAATCCATCCAACACAGTGAAAGAGGCAATCTCTACTACTTAAAAAGACTAAACTGGTTCCTTATTCTGCCAATACGTCATCACACTACGACCAAGGTTTCGTCGTCGATTTTTTTTACGTCACACATCGCTCCTCCCACCGGTTTTTATTCTTTTGTCCACGTCCCACCCACGTACCGCACAAAAAAACCATCAAAAAACTGGTCATACACTCCTGGCTCTCGATTCCCTTCGATATGTTCCTCCTCACCCGATCTCCCATCACCGTCGTCGCCCTCCCTCCTCACCCGATCTCCCCTCACCGTCGTCACCCAAGATCACCACGCCTCCGCATGGTCCGTTCGCCCGCCGCCAGTCCCCCTCTCACGTACGACCCCGCGGCATCGCGGACCGCCCCTCTCCCTTACCACGCCGCCAAGCATACCTGGAATCAGCTGATGCGGCCTTCTTCTCCACCACGCATGTATGTGGGGATCCCCCTTGATCCCGGCGGCATGGCCAGAGACGAAGGAAACCCTCAGGCTCACCCGCGTCGTTGCCCAGCTTGGGAGCCAGATCGTCGGCTGCGGGGCTTAGATCGACGGGCGACGACATCTTCACCGTCGGGATCTCGCCCGCCTGGTGAATGTTGATGTCCCGGCAGAGGCTCTGGAGCTCCTCTGCATGTCCAGGTACATCTCGCTCTGCTTCACCGCCGCTGGTCACAACACGCGTTCCAACTTCCAAGTGAATGGCAAATGCCAGAGTTTCTGTACATGTAATTTTGTATTACCCATTCAATTGGTAGAAGGAACTTACATGTAATTTTGTTCTATAATCAGGTAGCAGGCTCGAAAAGTGTAAACATGTGCAAATATCACATAATCAGGTAGCTGGTTCGAAAGGTGTAAACATGTGCAAATCCAATTTTTTTTGTTTCAAATCAATTATTAACACTCTGATAATGGAAGATTGGAACTGTGCAAATCCAATGAAAGATTTGTGAAAATCCAATGAAATATTGTTTATATAACAATTATTGTTTATCTTCTCGCTCATGAGGTTACACTCTGATAATGGAAGATTGGGTTTGTGCAAATCCAATATCTTTTTGTTTCAAAGCAATTATTAACAGTGATTAATTCTACGATCTTTTTCCAAACAATTATGTTTTTGTCAGAATTCGGTTTCTGGTAGTTCTTAACACTACGTGTTAATCTGGTCACATCTCTGATTAATTCTCATGTTTGTAGGAGCCATGGTTGTATAATATGTACTGTACCATTCACAGGTAGCGTACCATTCACAGGTAGCCGAGGAAATAAGATTGGAAGTGTATCTTGTCAAATTGCGTTTTAAAGCATTTGAGGACTACAATGGTGGCCCTGTTCAATTTCTTCATAATTTTTGTATTGGTGACAAATATGAAATTTCCCTTGAACTGAATTCGCATCTGAACTTGTGCCAATGGTACTATGCTACTATGTTTGTATGATAATTTCTACAAAGTTATTGATTTTTCATTGTACTTAACTGTGCTGCTAATTATGTTTCACAGAAATGAGGGTTTTAATATTTTTAATAAAGCAATAGAGCAATGGAAGGAGAAGGGAAGGTGATAGGAAGGGAAAAGACAGGATGAGCGATCTGGAAGCACCAAGGAGAAGGGAAGGCGATAGGAAGGGAAAGGCAGGATGAGTTTTTTTTGCATTAGCTCGTATTTCCATTCCTTATAAAGCTAAAGTAGCGGCAAATATTACTTTCAAGCATGAATGGTGCATGCTTTCTATTTATTGTTAGCTGCATGTGTATTGCAGGTTTAATGCTTGCACTAAGTCAGTTAGTCAAGAATAACACTTTCTCCCTTTCAGCTGATGCATCAAAGAAATCTTGAAGATCGGTTTGCCAATTCTTAGAGTAAGTACGATACTTCAGCACATCCCTAGATTATTGATTTTGGCTACTTTCACATGTTTTTATGGTAGCCTCACTATTTTACAAAAGAGATGTAGCTTAACATATATGTCAATCTGTACGTGCTTTAGGCATGTTTCGAAAGTAGCAAACTGATATTTACTATGTTTCAATAGTACTCCGTGTCATTCGTACGTTGCTAAAGAAATGTTCATGGTCGAGTGTGAATGTTTTTGTTACTTCACTGGCATCTTGTGTAGACATGCATTGTCTGTGTTGAAGTTGCACGTGAGATCCCGTCAACATATGTCCTTGATTTCTGGAAAAAATATTACAAAATTGCATGCTTTGGTACATTACCCTAATGAGATGCTCCTTGCTGACCGAAGTTGTCTCCAAGATTATTTGTTCACACAGTGCCGACAGCCGCTCAATTTTGCCTTCGTGTCTGAGAATAGGTACCTTGTTGCTCTGAAGTTACTAAGGGCATGTACAACGTGGTCGCTACAGCCGGGCGCTTGGATTGATATAGCAGTTCATGTGGAATTTGAGTCTTTTGAGTTAGGGCAACTACGGAGATGATCCTCCTGTGCATCTCCCATCAAATCCTCCTGCCAAGGTATGAAAATATCTCTGATTCCCAAGTACCGCTGCCGCCATGCATGTCCCTCCCTCACATGCCACATGGGCAAGGACCAGTCAGCGGCCGCTGCTGCACTAATTTGTTGCTGGTCAAACATCTAGTTACGGAGCAAGCATGGTATATGGTGGTAATATTTTGGTCATGAGTTCTTCACTTATTAACCTAGAGTTGGTTCACAATTAATATTCCGTGTTTACCTCTCGCATCTGGTCGGTTTATGGCCAAGGAAATGATGAATTAGTATTCTATAGTTGTACACTACAATCAATATAATGATGAGGCTCCTATCCTGTTTCGTATCCTGTGAGTTAATTTGTACAAGCACTTCAGATACTTCTTATTTAAACTGTACTCTCATGTTCTTCAATGCCACAAAAAATCATTGATGTAGTTTAGTTACCAATAGTTATGAGTGTGGATACGTTTTTTTCCAGATATTAGTAATATATTGGGCAGTAGAATTTTAGGTTTCACTTCTATCAAGCATACCTGCTGAAATACTTTACAGTAGGCTTGATAAGATATTTGGCAGCTTGGTGAGATATCAGTGTGTCATTAGGAAAATCTTCATTAGACAATAAGTTTCCTGGAAGGTAAATGTATGCTAATGTTTTTCTTTCGCTTTCCTCAGTTGACGCTGGTGATTCAGAGAAACAAGGTGATTAGCCTGGGGCAGCACCCTCAATGGAAAACCATTAATGCAGTCATGGTTTCCTCATTCCATGGTTCGATCCTTCGAGGTATATCTCATGGATTTATGGAACCATTACATATGCATTATATGCTTCCGGCAGTTTTTCAGAACCAATTCATTACCCTCTTCGGAATATTTTGACTACTGAGTTCAAAATAATTGGAAATTTCTTGGCAGATCTCGTTTATTTTTCCCCGAGATTTTGCAGCCATTTTCATGTTTGGTGTGGTTGCCAAACATCATTATTAATTACCGAGGCTGAGGTTTGGTGCAACTCCGGCCATGTTTCTTGAGGATTTTTTTTGTAGACATAAACATTTTGCTGATGACTTCGTTAGATGGCACAGGGACAGTAATAAGTACCAATTCTTCTTACAGTATTGATACATTTTTTTCAGCATCCTGGAATGCTTCTCAGTGCATGACTGTCTTACCAACAAATTTTATACTATAATATCTAGAGTAACATAGGCACATAAAGGGGGAGGACATTTTCTGTAAATGTTCTTCACACTGTATAAAGTATAGCATCTAAAAGCATAAGAGATTCTTAATCTAAGGTACACCGTAGCAAAAAAAAAAAACATCGGCAGACGGGGCTGATTATTAACAGACTAAGGCATATCATGGCGGCTGCTAACTTTGTATTTCTTTATTCTGGCTCTTTAAAAGTTCTGCATGTGTATGGGTAAGGCGACACTCCATTGAAAATACAATCATTCTTGTAGGACTATATGCTCCATATAAGGTTGCTTAGAATATATATTATTTGAAGCATGTCCAATCCATTTCATTTTGGTTATTAATGACAGGTTTATGTTCTTTTAACAAAATTATGAGCAGAGTAGAGCAGTTTGGTAGCTCACGAGGCTCATAACCTTGAGGTCGTGGGTTCGATTCCCGTCTCCACTCTTGCATTGTAATATGATTTAACATCAATAGCCCTCGAGTTATTTCAGAAACACAAGAGTGTTTTTATACCCGTGTGTCTCATGTTCTTATCTGATTTAGCTTTCGTACAGTTTGCTGCATAATAGACATTTTCATTGGGAGGTAATATACATTTTAAAATACAGTTTGCTGCATAATAGACATTTTCATTGGGAGGTAATAGACATTTTAAAATACAGTTTTCTGCATAATAGACATTTTCATTGGGAGGTATGGTTAGTGTAAAATTGGTTGGGAGGCAAAAGGGCAAACTCTATTCGTTAGATAAAATGTCCATCAAATTCGTCCGGACTTGGGAGGAATGTCTACTATTTCGTACAAGAACATGAAACTGTAACCAAAGTAAAATATTCAAGTTCCCCTTCGTCCCAACCGATCTCTCTTACTGCACTTTGAACAGAACAGGAAACTGAACCAATGTGCGCACAAAAATCAATCTTAAGCTCCATAGCATGTCGTCTCACTTCCTTCAGATCTGTAGGAGTGGCTGTGCGTATGCCACATGTTCCCCTGCAGTACCAATGTAATTAGTTGTGTTGTTGTGTCAGATGGTACATTTACACATCAGCTGATCAATATTACTGTTTGTGTTAATGGTGTTGGATATGTCTTTGAAGGGATGCGGCTGGTGTCAAGGAAAATGCGAAGGAACAACTTCTTTGGATCGAAGCGCTGGCACCTCTTCAGCTCGTGCATCTCCACTAGGTTCTTTAGTTCTCTCTCATCTCCATATAATGTTGTTTAGAATAGATGCTGATAATATAAGTATCTGACGGATGGGCAAAGATATTATTTGAAGCACGTCCAATCTATTTCATCTTGGTTACTCATGACATATTTATGTCCTTTTAACAAAAATATTTATTTGAAGCACTCCTCTTGCATTGTAATATGATTTAACATCAATAGCCCTCGAGTTCTTTCAGGTGCACAAGAGTGTTTTTATACCCATGTGTCTCATGTCCTTATCTGATTTAGCTTCCATACGGTTCTGTCGATCAATATTATTGCTTGTGTCGATGATGTTGGATAGGTCTTTGAAGGGATGCGGCTGGTGTCAAGGAAAACGCGAAGGAACAACTTCTTTGGATCGAAGGGCTGCTACTGGATCGACTTGGTGGTTGCTTGTGCTGCCCTTTGGCGCCTCTTCAGCTCGTGCATCTCCACAAGGTTCGTCAGTTCCCTCCACATTGCACTAAATCCCTAATGTTCAATTTGCCCCTTGTTGAGTATGTGCATTTCATATGCGTTTTTCAAATCGTAAATATGTGGTCGTCATGCAATGTAATTGATGTACGCTTGTACATGAATCCTTTGATATCTCAAAGAAATATGATTGCAGAAGACATAATTGGTACATCAATGGTTTTTACATGGAGTTTTGATGAAACACATGCCTGGAGCTTGGTGTCTGTTACATTTGAGACTGTGCAAATGTCATTACTTGTTCCTTTTGTTCGAAGTTTCAGTTAAATCCTCTGAATTTCTAGCTGATATATGACATAAACCAATGCCACCATCCAGAACAGCGCTCTCGACTTATGATTACCATTATAGCACATCCTAAATTTAGAGCTTTTGTATTAATGGTAAAGTGCTAGACTGCATGTCAGTTTAATCTGGTACCTATTCGCACTTCTAAATGTTTTTAGCGGACCAACTCAGGCTACCACTTGATTTGATGACTGGTTATTTTATTTTGTCTTCCCACATTTTTTGATTTATCATGTGTTGTGAACGTTAGCCTAAGTTTGTGCCTTGTATTGCTTACATTTCTATTCTTCGTTGTAAGGCTTCACTACATATGAACTGTATGATTTTAGATTCTTCATCTTAATTTTGTGTCTTTATAGGTTGTCAAAAGGTAAGCTATTTCTCAGATTGGTAATGATGATGAAGTGCCCGTATCTAGAGGAAAGCTAATTGTTAGGGAGATTATGAAATATTGTTGTTGCCTGTGATTCGTATGAAATCTGACAGAGTATTAAAAATTATTTTTCTCGATCTAGCGCCAGAACGCAACTTTTCTTGCTCGAAGAAAATGCATAGCCGCTAATGTAAAATCCAGGGATGGCGTTGGTGCATGCTGAGGACGCTGGTGCCGCCTCTGTTTTTTCTGGCATATGCTCGTGTCAATGTGAAGCATCTCATATTTCTTTTCTTCACTATTTCTAATCTTATAGAATCATTTTAGGGTATGAGAGACAGACCTTGCTCGGACTTGGTACAACAAACATCTTCTAGATATACTCCTAGATCTTTTCTCCAAGTGATGTACAGTTTTATTATTATTTTCCTTAAACAAATTATAGTAATCATGTGGGGTATTGCCTTTTAATTCATCCCTATATTGTTTTCTTTCCATCAGTGATTACTTGTGGATGTCGAATATGACCAATGTAACAGAGTCCTTTTGGGGTGTGAGATCTAATTCATGTTTGACTTGGGATTCTTGTACAATGGAACACCACCAAATTATTATCTTCTGTACAACACTAAACACTAATACACCATTCTGGCATGCTGACCTTTGATGTTGCGGTTCTGAATAGTTTTCTTTTTTACACAAAATTTTATTTTGAGTATGGTGTAAAATTCCCTGGATACGCCATCTAGAAAATTCTGGTTGGATGCATGTAGAGAAAAGGAAGATATGAGTAATCAGCTGCATATATCAAGACCATATATTCTTCAAGAATGCTGCATGGACTTACTTTCATTTTAGGGTTCCTCAAGTAGCGCTTCCGTAGCCATCCACTGTAGCTACATAATCAAGCTAATATGTCATATGTTTAGAACGGAGTTTTTTTACCATGGTATTTTATCAGTTTTGTTTGTATCAAGAATACATATAATACATCTAAATGGATATGTTGTTGAGTTGTGATGGCCCAGAACATAGGTGTGAGACTTACCATGGAAAAGTAATAAGAAGACCTAGGACTTGGAACCACGTATTTGGAACCACGTAAATGCACAACAACGTTATCTTGTTATTGCGTTCGGTATTATCATGATGTAGTACATTATGATATTTTTTATTTGATTTGAATTTTCGAGCGAGTTGCAAATTATATATATGCATTGAGAAATAAAATTTGAATACCCGTGGCAACGCACGGGCATTTGTACTAGTGCGAAATAAAAGGCAGAATCTGTCAAAACAGAACAGTCCGTAAAGACGAATTTTAAAGAGGCACCAGACTTGCTCAAATGAAAATGCTAAAATTGAATGAAAGTTGCGTACATATCTGGGAATCATGCACGTAAATTGGCAGATTTTTCCGGGTTACCTACAGAGAATCATACCCAAATTCGTGACAGCAAGAAATCTGTTTCTGCGCAGTAATCCAAATCTAGTATTGACTTTACTATCAAAGACTTTACTTGGAACAACAATGCAATAAAATAAAGATAAGGAGAGGTTGCTACAGTAGTAACAACTTCCAAGACACAAATAAAAAACAAAATTGCTGTAGTAAAATAAAGACATGGGTTATCTCCCAAGAAGTGCTTTCTTTATAGCCATTAAGATGGGCTCAGGAGTTTTAATGATGCACTCGTAAAAAATAAGAGTTGAAGCAAAAGAGAGCATCAAAAGCAAGTATGAAACACTTTTAAGTCTAACCCACTCCTATGAAAAGGAATCTTGTAAATAAACAAGTCATGCAGGCATAATACAACAAGCATAGAAAAGTAACACAAGCGCAGTTTCAAGATTTTCAGCATATAGAGAGGTGTTTTAGTAACATGAAAACTTCTACAACCATATTTTCCTCTCTCATAATAATATCCAGTAGCATCATGAGCAAACTCAACAATATAACTATCACATAGAGCATTCTTATCATGAGTCTCATGCATAAAATTATTACTCTCCACATAAGCATAATCAATTTTATTAGTAATAGTGGGAGCAAATTCATGAAAGTTGCTATCATTATTATTCTCATCAAGTGTAGGAGGCATAGTATAATCATAATAAAATTCACTCTCCGTAGTAGGTGGCACCAAAAGACCACTATCATTATAATCATCATAAATAGGATGCAAAGTATCATCAAAGAAAATTTTCTCCTCCATGCTTGGGGGACTAAAAATATCATGCTCATCAAAACCAGCTTCCCCAAGCTTAGAAATTTCTATATCATTATCAACAATGGTGTGCAAAGCGTTTGTACTAATATTACTACTAGCATGCAAATAAGGTTCCATAGGTTTTTTAATTTTCGCATCAAACAATCCATGTCTTAACTCAGAAAATAGAACAAAAAGCTCATTGTTGTCCATTATGCCTTACTAGTGTAAACAAGAAACAAAAAGATGCAATTGCAGGATCTAAAGGAAATAGCTTCGAGCACACACACAATGGCAACAGAAAAGTACTTAGTTACCTGGGACCGGAGTATGAGTGCCTTTTACCTTTCCTCCCGGCAACGGCGCCTGAAAAAGTGCTTCGTTGCCGGGATCCGGAGTGTGAGTGCCGTTTACCTTTCCTCCCCGGCAACGGCGCCAGAAAAGTGCTTGATGTCTACGGGTGCTTCTATTCTTGTAGATAGTGTTGGGCCTCCAAGAGCAGAGGTTTGTAGAACAGCAGCAAGTTTCCCTTAAGTGGATCACCCAAGGTTTATCGAACTCAGGGAGGAAGAGGTCAAAGATATCCCTCTCAAGCAACCCTGCGATCACAGTACAAGAAGTCTCTTGTGTCCCCAACACACCTAATACACTTGTCAGATGTATAGGTGCACTAGTTCGGCGAAGAGATAGTAAAATACAGGTGGTATAGATGTATATGAGTGGTAATAGCAATCTGAATAAAATATGGCAGCGAGTAAACATGCAACGAACGATGTAAGTAAACGGAGTTTCAATGCTTAGAAACAAGGCCTAGGGATCATACTTTCACTAGTGGACACTCTCAACATTGATCACATAATAAAACCACTCTACACTCTTTTGTTGGATGATGAACACCACTAATTGCGTAGGGCTACAAGAGCACCTCAATGCCGTAGTTAACAAGCTCCACAACATTCGATATTCATATTTAAATAACCTTAGAGTGCATGATAGACCAACGCAATTACACCAAGTACTAACATAGCATGCACACTGTCACCATCACACTATGAAGGAGGAATAGATCACATCAATACTATCATAGCAATAATTAACTTCATAATCTACAAGAGATTACAATCATAACCTACGCCAAGTACTACACGATGCACACACTGTCACCATTACACCGTGGAGGAGGAATAGAGTACTTTAATAACATCACTAGAGTAACACATAGATAAATGGTGATACAAAACTCATATGAATCTCAATCATGTAAGGCAGCTCATGAGATCATTGTATTGAATTACATAGGAGAGAGATTAACCACATAGCTACCGGTACAGCCCTTAGCCTCGATGGAGAACTACTCCCTCCTCATGGGAGACAGCAGCGTTGATGAAGATGGCGGTGGTGTCGATGGAGATGCCTTCCGGGGCACTTCCCCGTCCCGGCGGCGTGCCGGAACGAGACTCCTGTCCCCTAGATCTTGGCTTCGCGATGGCGGCGGCTCTGGAAGGTTTCTCGTACCGTGGCTTTTCCGTATCGAGGTTTTAGGTCAGGGACCTTTAAATAGGCGAAGAGGCAGAGTCGGAGGGCTGACGAGGCGGTGACACAATAGGGGGGCGTGGCTAAGGCCCTGGCCGTGCCGCCCTATCATCTGGGCCCACCAGGGCTCCCCGCTGGTGGCTCTCGGGTGTTCTGGAAGCTTCGTGGAAAAATAGGATGCTGGGCATTGATTTCGTCCGATTTCGAGAATATTTCCTTACTAAAATTTCTGGAACCAAAAACAGCAGAAAACAGGAACTGGCACTTCGGCATCTCGTCAATAGGTTAGTTCCGGAAAACGCATAATAATGACATATAATGTGTATAAAACATGTGAGTATCATCATAAAAGTAGCATGGAACATAAGAAATTATAGATACGTTTGAGACGTATCACTAATCATAACATATCATAGATCATCGTAGCATGACAACCTTCGATGAAATATCGCTTAGCTTGGTGGAGTCCTGAAATTGGGCATCACCTCATCCTTCATGCACGTATCAACTGTCCTCCTCCTCTGCATCGTCGGCGGCGCATTTGGCATTCTCGCACGCCGTCTTCTCTGCCTCCTCCACGGGCGCCGCCGTGGTGTCCCAAACGACATTGGGGGCGGCGTCGATCGCCAGCGCCTCCATCGCCTCCCTGCGCTATGCGAAGGTGCAGCGACGCTCGTGCATGGGGATGGTGGCAGCGTCGCTCGCCACCGTCTCCAACAGCGCCATGGCTGCCTCGTGGCATATCCCACACAGGGACACCGCGGCCGCCTCCTTGGCCTATGCCAGCGCCTGCTCAGCCTGTTGCACCGCCGTCTCGATCACCTCTGCCAGCGCCTGCCGAGCCACCTTTCCTTCGTGCTCGAAGGCGGCGACCTCGTCCTCCGCCTGCTGGCAGGCCATCTCCGTGGCCATGATGTTGACCTCCTCATCGGACCTAGGAGGGAACCGGGCTATGCGCATCTATCGGATGTGCGTCCAGTTGGCGATCTTCCGACGAGGCATGGATGATTTGGTGTTCGGTGTCGATTGGGGTGGAGTGGGGTGGGGTTGCTCGCCGCGCGTAGGGGGGCATTCTTTATAGCCTGCAGCCTAGGCGTGAAATGGCCGGCCAGGGTGATGTTTTTCAGCCTCATCCTTAACAGCGGGTGGGGGAGGGCAACATCCTCGAAAGAGGAAAATCTCCTTCTGGCTTTCTTGTTCATAGAAATCCGTCATGTGCCGGCATCGACTCGAGCAGGGAGTTTCTAGAAGCTTTGGAAACAGGGAGCTGGGCACGTCTCACTGTGTTCTTCATACGACGAGTTGAAAGTTGAAACCCAGCAGCACCCGTAGGACCTCCTTGCCCTGTAATTGACTAACGAGTACTTTGACCATTCCACGGCGTGGATCGACCCGGATGCGAATAGGGTGTCTCCGTGGCAGAGCCAAAAAAAAGCTTTTAAAAAAAAGTGAGCCACGAGGGCGAGAGCATCACGTGCGCCATCGCGACAGCCGCCGATATCCCCGCTCTCCGCGCAGCCTCGCCGGCTAAGCATGGGTAGATGTAGCTCTATATAATACCACCACGGATCGCATCTCCTGCTTCACCTGCACACATCGATCCAACGTCCGCCACGGCGTATCGGTTGCTTCTCCGATTGTATCTCTTCTGAAGCTCCACCGGCCAGCTACATCGCTGGTCTGATCACTTCTCTCATCTGGCCATGGCTGGACCGGGCGACAAGCCGTCTGGCTCCACCGTCGGCCAGGAAGCCCCGCCGCATCGACCCGCTGCCGCCGGCTCCGGTACGTGCAGCCGCTTCCCCCGCCTCGATCGTCCATGTTCCTCTTTCGGACGGTCCTGATTTCTCGCGTCAATATGTTCGGTTTTCATTAGTTCGACGACCTTGTGACCACACCATGGATACCGTCGTCTCTGAGTTCTTTCCTTGTGTATTCTCGCTGTCGACCTTGTGACCACACCATAATTGATACCATTCCACCGCGTCCTGGTAACCTCGATCGGTTCTTTGCTCACTGCTCTTCTGGTTCCGTCGCGACCGCGCACCTTGCGATGATCTGATCTGAGCCCCGAGAACGAGATCAATTCCGCGACAGCGAGGCCCGCTCGACATGAAGATCCTTGGCTCCTTGCTCCGGTCGAGGCAACTTGTCTTTGTCTGCATACGAGATGCACATGCGTAGTTTCGTTGATAACGGTTGCCCATTGCTTCTTGGCTTGTGGCGAAATGTCCCGATTTTTTCTTTTATTTATTGTGCGTGCTCTGAACCAGTCCACGTTCTTCTATATTTAGACAATGGCGTGGCGTGAATCGCGCCTCGCACTTCGGCCGAATATCTTTGGGGTTTTGCACATGCTTTGTCTTATCTATATAAGTACTCTAGGGGAGCATATTCTTTTAAGACCCTGACTTTTTGCTCTTAGGCTACCATAGTGCAAAGTATCTTATAGTGATATCATCCATATGATATCAGTCTATGATACTATCTCTATACTGGTTAGTATCATCTAATAATATCATAATCTCATGATATTTAATTATTTGTAAGATCTCAATGCAATTGTGTGTATAGAATGTATTTGACATTAAATTATCTAGTTTCACATGCTATGATACAGTATCATATTATTATCATATTATGATACCACTAACATATCTCTCCTCATTAATTATAGTGACACATCAGATTTTTACCAAGATGGCATGCATGATACCCCTTGCACCGAGCCAGCCAATGCCTTGTATTTGCATGTTGCATGGACAGTTTGTTCTTTTTTTTTTCCTTTTCCTATACACCTATAAGGAGATTAGCAAGTGCATCACTCTAAAATTAGAGTGTACCAAGGCTCTGTAGTTTGGTCCAAGAAACATTATATGGTTCAGGTGGGACTGGTTTGTTCTGTTCAGTTCCAAAGCTTGACACGAGATGACAAAAGGAGGATTTTAGATCATATACTCGGAGCTGCAAGCCAAGATCATTTAGCCATGATTGGTTGCTATTGCATCTACACCTTACTGTTAATGTGTAGGGCTATTTTACTGTTTATTTTAAGCTGAACTACAACAGATATTCAGTAAGATCTATGTTCCCCGTAAAAGAGCATTTGTATGTACTCCCTTCACAGTGTCCATAAGACATAGGACTCTGTATTTGGTAGCATTCAGTGATACTAATGCAACGCGTGTGTTTTCTAACGGCAGGTATCGCCAAGAGGCTTCCCTTTCTAACGGCAGGTATCGCCAAGAGGCTTCCCCGCCTTGCATTTATGATCTTGCTGGCGGTGCTGTTTCGTCAGCTTCAGGCGCCGCCTCCCAAAATCTGCGGAACGCCCGGCGGCCCTCCGGTGACCGGGACAAGGATCAGGCTCAAGGACGGGAGACACTTGGCCTACCATGAGTCCGGTGTCCCCAAGGAAGAGGCCAAGCATAGGATCATCTTCGTCCATGGATTCGACTCCTGCAGATACGATGCGCTGCAAGTATCACCCGTACGTGAGCGATCAATCAGTCGGGCTACCTCCTGAATATATACTTATGATTTTCGTACAGAACAGAAGATTGGAGATTTGATTTGTGTTGCTGGAAACTTTGGCGCTGATTGCAGGAGCTTGCGCAAGAGCTCGGGGTCTACATCTTGTCCTTCGATCGGCCTGGGTACGGCGAGAGCGACCCGCACCCTGAGAGGACCGAGAAGAGCACCGCCCTGGACATCGAAGAGCTAGCCGACGCCCTTGAGCTTGGCCCCAGGTTCTACCTCGTCGGATTCTCCATGGGCGGCGAGATCATGTGGAGCTGCCTCAAGCACATCCCTCACAGGCTCTCCGGGGTGTCGATCCTCGGCCCCGTGGGCAACTACTGGTGGTCAGGGTTCCCGTCGAACGTGTCGTGGGCGGCGTGGTACAAGCAGATCCCGCAGGACCAGTGGGCCGTCCGCGTCGTGCACCACGCCCCCTGGCTCACCTACTGGTGGAACACCCAGAAGTTCTTCCCGGCATCCAGCGTCATCGCCTTCAATCCCGCCATCCTCTCCCGGGAAGACATGGCCATCGTCCCCAAGCTCGCCTACCGAAGCTACGCGGTATGTGATTTTGTTTGAGTGCAGAAGCAGCTCAGTCCTCTGCATTCCTAAATTGGTGTTTCCGATTCCTTGTACGCGTGCAGGGCCAGGCGAGGCAACAGGGAGAGCACGAGAGCCTGCACCGGGACATGATCGTCGGGTTCGGCAAGTGGGCGTGGAGCCCGCTGGAGCTAGAAGACCCGTTCCCGGCCGGCGACGCGGAGGTGCACCTGTGGCACGGCGCCGAGGACCTCATCGTGCCCGTCGGCCTCTCCCGCTACATCGCCAAGACGCTGCCGTGGGTCCGCTACCACGAGCTGCCAACGGCCGGGCACCTCTTCCCCATCGCCGACGGCATGGGCGATGTCATCGTCAGGACGATGGTGCTAGGATAGGACACAACTGAACTGCTGAAGCCACTGTTGTTAGCTACACTGATGTTGACGATAATAATGATCGAATACCACTCTTCTGCTCAGCACCTTATTTTTTTAGCAACAAATGCCGGCAAGATTTTTTTCTAGATATGGCCATTTCTTGCTGATTTTTGTACAAGAGATCAGTTTTGTCATTTTTCCCACTTACATCGATTGCTCTCTCTCAATCCTTCCCTTTAATTTAACTTGGTGAAAGAAGATAGATATAACCCAAATGCTAAAAACTACCTCGGAGAATCATTGACATGCCTAAGCCACTGTTTCCTAGCCGTTCGACCGAGTTGATAAAGTGCATTGCGCCAAAATACCGGCAAAAATATAGGGTGCGAGCCTACCTGAACCCACATGTAGGAACAAAACTCAACTTCAGTGACTTAAGCTCAGTCGCCGAGCCAAAGTCACAAATCTTGTCCCTTCATTTGAGATCGAACGTGCCAAATTGACCTCGATTCGTAGTTAAGAATTTTGAAGTGTTTCATGAAAAACTGAAACAACTCCAGTAAATTGTAAATGCTTAGTTGTATATTCCGAGAAAAGTTTTATCTGTTTAGTTATGTGGTTTGTGATTAAATAGCTTTTTTAGTCCCAATACAAAAATAGCATTTTAGTTTGTCTTCTTATTGTTTTTCTTTTGTTTCTTTACTTTTGTTTGCTTGCATAAGTACTTTTAATTTTGCATATTTACTAAGCATGTGTCTTTACTTTACATTAAACAAAAAGTTAAAATTGTTCGCGTATGCTTATAATTATTTCTATCCTTGGTAAACCACCACCGCCACCTATTAGTGATGAAATTTTACTTCAATCAACAATCAAGAGAATCTTGAATGGAAGAATGGTTTATAATTATAGAAATAAAGGAAAAGGTGTTCTATGACTCATGCCCAGAGTTACATTTTAAAGAGGTTCTACTATGGTCTAGATATATGGTCACAATTTTTTTGATTCATTAACTCATGGTAGTTTCGCCTTAGCAAGCCCATCATTTGGGAATCATTTCTTCTGATCGCATGCTGATGGCGAAAAGGAAATTTTTGGGAGCCTGCTTTATGGATGTGGTGGCTTCCGCTACATGGAACATTTGAAAAATTCGAAATAACTTGATCTTTAAGATCATAGCTGCCTCATTTAACTGCTCGAAAGTGAAGTTTCAACATGATCTGATGTTCCACCAATATAAAGTGAAAGCAGCCTTTGTTCAACCTCTCATTGATTGGCTGCTTATGATTTTTGTTTAATTAGATGGTTATTTTTTCCCATTTTTTTCCTCCCTGATGTAATCTCTTCTTACAAACTTTGTATTTTTATTTTTACCTCTAATATAAAAAATACACCATAGGGGATTTCCCCTACAATAAAGGTGTCCAAAAAAGAAGAAATTGTAATGGAAAATTTTAAAGAATATTTGGATGGGTTATTTGAAAAACTAACAAATGGTCTCAACGAGGCAGTTAGTAAGAAATGCATGTACAAAATATGTTCCTTTACTCATTCGAAAACTATAAATATGGATGATAATATGATTGACTTCTAAAGAAAGTATCATCTTTAGAACTATATGTTGGACAAAAGGAAAGTTCACTATAACATGTTCGTAGAAAAATATCTCATGTAAGTGATTCTTTTAAATATGCTAAGGATGTATGGAAGAATCTTTATGAGTGGTAAGAAATGAAAATAATAAAAATAAGAAGTTCAGGAAATTAAGATGCTTTATGATACCATTATTGAACCTTTACCTAATATTGATAAATGTATCTTACATGAACTTATATCTATCTTACAAAAAATTGCTAAAGAACTCCATCAAGGTGGTTTTGGTTCTTATGTTGCACATCATATGCTTAAAGAAAAGATAGATAGATACAATAGAGAAGCCATGATACCTAGAAAGTCGAATAGAAAGTTGATTGGCATGCTATTCTAGATTTAGGATTTAGTGTTTGTGCAATATCTAAAGAACTATATGATAACCTAGAAATAGGTGCCATGGAAAATGTGATATTGATCTATTACTTGTTGTGCGAAGGATGCCTTGAGTAGAGTTAATAATTTTATGGTTGAATTGCATATGAATTTTGTGCACGTGGATTTTATTAATGGACATGTGGGAGAAATTCTTCTAGTCCTATAATACTATGTAGACCTTTTTGAGAACCACATGTTCTATCATTGATTCAAAGGAGGGCAATGTGAAGTTCAGTTCCCTCATAAGAATTTAATGGAACAATTACCAAGGCATAAAGAGGTGTTCAACAAGGTTAAGTGCCCACATGAACTGTACCCATCTTAAAAATAAGGTATGCAGCCTAGATATATGGCTATAAAGAAAGCACTTTGCTGGAGGCAACCCGGTTGTTTTATTTCATTTTTGTTTTGAGTACTTGTTGTAGCAATAGAGTCTTTATTTTTGTTTGTTTACCTTAGTTTTTAAAAATTAACAAGTTTTACTCATTTTGGATAATGAAGTTGACAATACATACGCTGGAGTGCAAATTTATGCACGTTATTGTTCACGATTTGTTTTTTCATTTTTAGTTGTAACTCTGGTTGGGCTGAAAGTTCTATTGTAGTTACAAATTCTCATCCTCTACATAGGAACAAAAATTTAAAAAATTCCTCACACTTGTAAGTGGTCTAAACGTTTTCCAGCAGTTGTTTGTTTGGACATATTCTATCCTTTGATGCAAAAGTGGTTTATTTGAGTTGCTTTTGGATTATTTTTAGTATGTTGAAATATTTTGAATGTTTGAAACTTAGTCAACTCTATGGACATTTGAGGTCATAATTTATTTTGGAGTTTGCATAACAGCTTGGATATTATCTTTGTACTACTAATGTCACCCAACAGAAAATATGGGAGAAAGTTTGTGTTGAATTTTTTAACATGGAATGGAGGAACAACAAACAAGTAGATATCCAAAAAATGGTGCAAACCATAAGTTTGGGGATGCCCAAGGAACCCAAATATCCTATCACCTTCTCGGTTGCACACCTCTAAACTTTGTTTTTCAAGCAACATACACCTATCACACAAAAAACTTGGAGCGCCTTTATCTAGATTTAGCTTTCAGGTTTTGTTTAGTAGTCTTGCTTCTAGATAAAAGATTACACATATCACGTAATTATTTTTATCATTTAAATACTGGAATAAAATAAAGTTTGAGTTTGGATGCTACTAAAGAAAGGTCAAGGGATGAATCTATACCTAATAATAAAAGCAAAAGGGTTTCTTGTTGGTCCATCTTTTTCTGCCCCTAATTTTCATCTAAATTACATGGCTTGCCACCGCCGGGTTATCACGAAGCCGAGTGAATGACAAAAAACTACCACAATTGTGCCAAACGTGACAAACACCTACCATTTGACGTGTTTTTCGGTAGTTTTGTTCTACATGGTTGTCACGTTTGGCACAATTGTGGTAGTTTTTTGTCATTCACTCCACGAAGCCTTACCGGTTGGAAGTTTACTCCCTATTCGCAAAAAAAAAAGGAAAATGCTTGCGATCCGGTGACCGATCGCGTCGCGCGGATCGGTCGTCCGGCCTCTCGCTCCCGCGTCGCTTAATGGGCTTTCTTTTCTCGGCCCAACAATTGTTTCCCTGCAAACACATGGAGTGAGATGATGAACTATTTGTTGTAAACAACTCGTAATTTTTGTAGGATTTGTTGTTAACAATTGTTGTAAAGAGACAACATTTTTTTATTTTTTGTTGATGCTAATAATAAAGTGATTTTTTATTTTGTTGTAATCATTTGTGACTTTGGATAAAATAGTAGGTGATTATTGTTGTAATTCAATCTGTAGCAAACTAAATGTTGTTTGACCACTTTGCATCATTTTTGCAAACATATTGATTTTTTATTGTAATCGTTTGTGACTTTTTGTAAAAAAAAGTTGATGATTTTTGTTGTAATTCAATATGTAACAAATTAATGTTTTTTTCTTTTTTTTTTACAAACATATGGATTTTTGTTGTAATAGTCTCCGGTTTTTGTTAATAATAATGGCTACTTTTTGTTGTAAATTGATCTCCAACAAAATAATTTGTTGGTTTAACCACTTTATTGTGACATTACTTTTAAAAAATGTTTGCGACTTTTTGTTGTAGTAGTATATATTTTTTGTACGCGGAGAGAGGATTTTTGTTGTAATACTCTTCACATTAGGGGGTACTGCGGGTTGGTTTCCAGAAAAAATGAGGGTTGCAAATGTAAAACTGCATTTGAACTAATATCTGAGAAATATAGTACTGCGGGTTGATTCTCCAGAAATCGGAGGGTATAATGTAAATTTCCAAATGCGACTGATTCTGGCCGTCGGATCGCCATCGGACGGCGCGGAGGAAGACCGATTTTTGCCCCCAGATCCGGCGCCCGACGCGTAGCGTTCGCCAAAAAAAAAAGCGAAGGAATCGTTTCTTTTTTCCTGCTCTCGTCAATCCCTCAACCCGCACAGTTGACCGGATCAGAGCTGGCCCGACCCTCCGGCCAGCTTGCCGGAAGCGCGCCGCCAGTCCAGACTTCGCGGACCTCCTCCGGCGAGGGGAACGGAACGGTCGTTTCCCTGAACGCCTGCCCCTTCCCTGGTGCCCTACCGCGGATGATCCCCATCCTGTTTCGTCCTAATTTGGCAGCCGCCGCTGGCTTCAACTTCGCCGTCATCGTCGCCCTGACCTCCTGCCGTCGACGTATTCCTCCAGCATCCGTCCCGGTAGTCTTCTGTTCGGATGGCTGCGCGGCCGACGCCGGCCTCGCCGGTACCGATGGACGCAACCATGGCCTGGCACGGCAAGGTCCCCTCTTGAGGTCCCGAGTCCCGCCATGTATGCCCCCGCGTCCACCCGGATACGGGCGGCCTGGCGCAGATCCAGCGGACGGGGCTGGTGGGCATGGCACCCTCGCCGGTCAAGTTTTTGTAGCTGTTCCTCGCCGTCTCCATTATTAGGCGGGCTGTCTTCGCATAGGCCATGGAATCTGCAGAAGCGAGAGATAGGATCCCGCGAGACGCGATTGTGGAGCTTTGTTTTTGGCTACGCCTCGCGGGGGAATTCGGGCATTTGGTTCCGAGCATCACGAGTCCACCGATTGGTTACTGCTACTTCTGGCTGAAGGGTTTTCAGTTTAAGGGTCGGTTAAGTGAGCATGATTGAGTTTCTCCTTGATCTATGACTGAAACTGGAATGGCTTAATTGCTCTCATGTAGCAGATGCAGCAGTGAACTGGAGCCTGGTAGATGGTTTGCTTTCGTTTGGTTTTTGCAGGTCTTCAGTGTTAAGGCCTTAAGGGTGTATGCTAACCATTTGCCCGGAGGTGATGTGTGTTAATTTCCGAGGCAAAAATATAAGACATTAGTCTGAGGTTTGCTTAGCTTATCTTTACCGTGCATGGTGCTGACAAATTGTTCGCTATTTAAGTCATTACATCACTTGTTTTTTTTCGCTATATAAGTCATTACATCACTTGTTAATCTTAGGAAGATAATTGATATTAATTATTACCCGGTTGAAACAACAAAGAGGTCAAATATGAGGCACGTGCCAATTAGAATACATGCCCAAGACCTAGCATGCGGTTTCATTTTACTCGCATACCATGTGATTTAGCACAGGTACATCCCAAACTAACAAAGTGAGCCTATTTCATTTTGCATTTTGCTGAGAGCACGCGCCTATGGCCAACTCAACATGGACACTGTCAGAGCATCTCTAACAGAGGCTCTAAAATTTGGCGCTATAAAAGTCATTTGTAGCACGCTCGATTCGGATACGCGGTGACGCTAGCTTCACCAGGTGTTGCGCTAAAATGTTGTGCTTAAGTCATCCTTTTGCAGATGCGCACAATATAAATATAGACTGGAAATATAATTATATTGTAAAGTTCAATCCACATTTGGTACAACTAAATTTATTTTAAAACTAGACTATACTACTCTGAATCCCAGATGAACTCGAAGGAGCTCGTGTTGTCGACGACACCGGAGTCGACGTCCAGTCGAAGGAGGAGGAGGAGTCGACGGTAATCGTCGACGGGCCGGCGCCATTCTTCTTCTCCTCCTTCTTCCTCGCCGCCTGCGCCCTCCTCACCTCTCGGTCCACCTTCTTCGCTGCCTTCTGCGCCGCCTTCGCCTCTTCCTTCTCGAAATAGAAGGCTTCCTCGCCGGCCACATCCTCCGGGAAGCGCCGCGCCCACTCGAGGCGCATACGCTCGTCGCGCTCGGCGATGACGAGGCGTTGCTCGAGCTCGCGCTGGCGCTGCCACGCCTCGCGCTGGCGCTGCCGCGTCCAGACGTCGTCGAAGTTAATCGAGCGGCGGGAGTGGCCGGGACGCTAGGCGACCGCGCCGTACGCGTGCGCTGCCTCGTGCACGACCTCGAATCTCCAGAGCCTGATGCGCTCGTCACCGCTCCGGATCTCGGCGTAAAAGGTCATGTTCAGACGCGCGCGGACGCCGCGGTAGCCGGAGCTCGAGCGGTGGCGGGGAGACATCACGTCGGCGTGGAGGCGGAGTGGCGCGCGAGCGAGGTGGAGAGCGAAGCGACGGGCGTCTGAAAGTTCCTGGCAATTTGTTGTGCGCGCGCCGCGTTTTATTGCACGCGCTAGAAGCGGCGCAACAACTTTGGCGCGTAGGATAGCGCGCTGATATAGCGCGCGGGAAAAGATTCTTTTCCCGCGCCGGTTTGGTGCCTCCGCTGGAGGAACACGGGAGCGCGTACGCTAAATTTCGGTTAAAACGCGATAGCACGCCGTTTCACGCGACTGTTGGAGATGATCTTAGCCAGACCTAAGTTAATAAAATGGGATTCGCAAAAAAATCATTAAAAACGACTACTTACCCTCAACGGAAACCCAGATCGACTGCAAGTTCCCTCCTCGATCTCTTGCGCGTGCTCAACCTTGCCATCGTTCTGCCATCATGGTTGGAATTGGAAATCGTCTCCCTTAATCTACTGTGGGAGTGACAAAAAATTTCAATATCCCACTTCCCCTAATAATATTCTCATTTATTAATTATTAGTGACAATTAATTAGAAGAATCGGTGGCATGCCCCTGCGAGATTTTAGTTTATGAGGCTCTGTGTTACAGATTTTTTATCCCGTTGCAACGCATGGGTAAATTTCCTAGTAATTACATATGGGAAACCTCATGACTATTCTTACACTTTGTGTTATGTTGTATTCTTGAGTTTATGATATCTTGCAAGTGTCATATGTTGTACTATTACTGAATGGATCGTAGCGAACAAGAGGGGTGTGGTGAATGGTCGCTAAACAAGTTTTATAGCCTTTTCAATTTTAAGCGCGATGCGGAAGTAAAGGTGGTGACTTTGATGATAGGGGTGTTCCTAGTATGATCCTAGCGATGCAACGAGTAAAGGAACCTAACAAGGTAGTAAAGAGAGGGAGCGAAAAAACCGGGGTAGCGGAGACGAGGCGAGGTTTGTTTCCCGCAGTTCCTCTCACAAAAGGGAGTACGTCTGCGTTGAGGAGGTGCTAACCACGAAGGCTAGGCGGCCACGAAGGCCTCACCTTGTTCCTCGAGAAAGCCCCACGAAGGAGCTTCCCCTTCTCCACTAAGTAGCCGGTCGAGGCGGCGGTTCCTTCACAAGGTTGGGGCGAGCTCCACAAACACCGGAGGCTCCCAACACCCTATGGGGCTAGCACAACTCCAAGCTAGCCTCCATAGGAGCACTTCCTCCAAGATCCCACCATAGGAACCCTAACTTCAAGATCCAATAAGGACTAGATGATATTGGTGAAATCTCTCATGGTAGAACTATAGATTGGGGTCTCCTCCACCACTCCTCAAAGTTTGGGCAAGATTGGTTGGGTAGGTAGGGAGATCCTCAAGGTTTGAGCTCAGCAACAATGGAGGAGAGAGAGAGAGAGAAGAGACAAAATCGAGCTGGGGAAGAAGGGGCCCTTTTATAGGCCCCCCCAAATCCAACCGTTATGTGCTGATTCCGCACGACCAGTACTACCGCTTGGGCAGGCGGTAGTACCGCTCTGGATTCGAATTCTGCCCACAGATCTGCCACGTGGGCTCGAAGCGGTAGTACCGCTGCCGGTACCACTGAGGTACCGGCAGGGCCTCTGCGAGCCCGGGACTCTCACCCGGTAAAAGAGAGGTACCAGGGCGTTAGTGCCGTATCTCATATTTACGGTACCAAAGCGGTACCTTGACGGAACTACCGCTCGAGAGCGGTACTTCCGGTCGAGGTACCGTCGAGGTACCGTAACATGTACTGTGGGCATTTTTGTCGTGCAAGTCCAGAGTGGTACCACTGACCGGTACCAATAGGGTAGCGGTACTACCGCTCTTGGATCCGGTAGTACTGGTCAGGCAGATTCAGCTTTTTCCTCTTTCCCTCTCCAACCACGTCACCTCGCGACACACACACAAAAAACCAGAAAACCTATAAGCTAAGCTTGAGTCTTCCGATCCTGATGCGTTCAGCGAGGGCACCGTGCACCTGCAAATCTATCAAAGACAAACTATGCACATGGTGAAATTCATTCAAGTGTTGTTATCAAACACACAAAACACGAGGTATATATTTTTCTCTTTCAATCTCCCCCTTTTTGGTGTTTGATGACAACACAAGAATTTGCAATATAGCATAAGATATTATGATAGGTTTCTAGATTTGCAAAAGCTAGACGGAGCTCCCCCTAGATGTGTGCATAGTTAGAATATGCATTTGAATACAAATACACACATCCTAGAGACATAACTCCCCTAGATTCTACAAACCAAGCACATATGCAACAAGGATATTTGACATGTCTATATAGCATATGCACACTATGGAGGCAACATATGGCAATACAAGAAGTTTTGGGTGAATGGGTCATACCTTTCCCTTGAGAAAACCCAAACTTCCAATAATAATAATGCCTCCATAGAAATGGTGTAGCCACAATAGATGAATATCCAATACCAATATAGGCTACCATGAATAGGTCTTATTACAAACCGGGAGATCCATGAATAGAGTAGCAAAGTAGCAAGCATACGAATAAAGTTTCTCAAATAACTAGGATAAAAAGCGATGCCAAGGCCGAAAAGACCGAAATGAAGCACCAAGCCCTTAGCATCCCCATGCGAATACCCGTCCTAATAGAGAAACTTCTCCCCCTTTGGCATCAGAACACCGAAAAGGGAGAGGAAGCATGCTAGCGCCCCAAGGAGATCACTCGTCATCCTCGTCCTCGTCTTCCTCCTCCTTGTCCTCCTCGTCCTCATCATCTCCATACATCTCGTCATCCTCCCCCTCCTCCTCATCATCTTCGTATTCGTCTTGAGCTTGACCCTTGCCATGAGGTGGTGGAGAGGGACGCACGATCGCTCGTGAATGGAGTCCTCGGAGCTCAACCACGTGTGCTTGGAATTTCACTCCCCGGGAGGAGTGATGTTGTTCTTGGAGCCATCGGAGATGGGCAGGCCCATGTTAATCATCATGGCCTTTTGGCGTTGACGAATCTTCTTGTTGTCGATGTGGGACTTGTACATCTTGTCTTGGAGGTCTTCCTTGAAGCAAAAGGACTTCTTGAGGCGAGCGATGAGCTTGGAGAAGAGGCCCTTGGTCTTGACGGAGTTGGGCACAAAGTCGGAGTCATCGCTATCGGCCTCCTCCTCTTCCTTGTCCTTGGGAGCATTCTTGCCATACCTTGGTGAAGAGTGATTCTTGACGGCGGGGCTGCGATCACGGTGAATGGTGATTGGTGAGCATTGAGAGAGGAGGTATTCACGGTTAGCTCGCTCCCACTTGAGGCAAATGAGCCTCATGATGTATGGTGCATATTGGGGAAGCTTGCGGAGGAAGGCGCAATCTTGCATCTCATGCCATATGTAGTCCATGACGTCCAATTGCTTGTTGCGGCCCTTGTTCTCTTGAGTACGCACAAGGAGGTTGACAAGGAAACCATGCACTTCATCGTGATTGGTGTGCTTGGGGTTGACGGTGTTGCGGTAGATGTGGTTCATGATGTCATAAGTTGGAAGGAGGTCATAGGCACTACCGCAAAGTGCACGCCCGGGGAGGTAGAGGTTGACCATCTTGTCCTTGCTCATTGGCTTGGTTTGGAGATGAATCCGGAAGAAGTTAATATCATTGTCGGGGAGACGATAGCCAATGCCATGTGCGAACTCCTCCCATGTGGCCTCCATCACATGCTCCTAGTCATCCACTTGAGAGAGCGGACGCCAAGCTCATCTTCAAGGAACACCACAGTTGCATAGAATTGGCAAATTACCTCCTTGGATGTCGGGGGGAAGACCCCGGGTAGGGCAAAGGACTAAGAACAACCGGCTCAAGGCCTGTCGGCCCGCGGCAAAGGCCGGCTGAGGAGCAGCCGGCTGGAGCCGTGGCCGGCTGCCTTGGGAGCCAACTGGTTCAAAGTCCACGCTGGCCTAGTCGCAGCCGACTGCGCTGTGGCTGGGCCGGCTTCAACTTGTCATATCCGGCTGGGTTTACCTCTCCCTGACATGGTCCGGGTTGGTGAGGCTTGCAGGAGAAGGAACTGGAAGGTTAGTCCGGCTCCTAAAGTCCACGATGATCTCATTCTCCGTAAAGGGCGGGGCACTGTAGAGCAACAGTGCCTCCGCCGGACAGGGCATCATGGCGCCGTACGGCTACAGGTCATGATGGCGACAGGGACACCTCCTCTCCATACCGCTGACTCCGGCAGGCGGATGGGACAGAGCCATGAGGCCTCAACGGCTCCCTGACGTCAACGCCTCGGGAAGGAGCAGAAGCCGAAGCCGGCTAGTCGGCCACTAGGTCTTAGGGACTCTTATGTAAAGTGCCAGCGCCTATATAAGCTGCACTACCCCCCTCGTGCGGGGGACGATCGATCATTCCACACTCATTTAGACTTAGCGCTGCCCTGTGAGAGAGACCATCGTCTTCCTTAGCCTCCCAGGAGCAGCCGGATACAGCTCTAGGAGCACCATTGTACTGTGATATCATCATATACACTCATAGCAGGAGTAGAGGTGTTACCTCCACAGGAGGGCCTCGAACCTGGGTACGTCACCGTGTCGCTCGTTGTGGTGACCCGGCATACCACTGCATGGTGTATATGCAAGTCTGATATAACACCAATGAAACACCGTTCCACTAGTATTATATCGCTCAGAGTGGTACAACAGAAACATATGCGGGTCCAAGGCATGTCTATAGAATTACAACACCGACTCGTTACATAAGATCATCACAGCCTCCTACTTTACAATGAGGTAAAACTGCAAATAACTCCAGAAGAACGACTCGTAGTCTAGTCTTATCACGAACTCTATTTGTAGAGTATTTAACTAGCTATAGAGGCTAAGCATAGATTCTAGCTAAATAGGAGCTAGGTTTAGGAAGCTAGTTCCTTTCTATTGCTAATCTAGGTTTTCTCCTTGTTGGATGTGGTATCTGACTCCTCTGACAGGGTCCTGTCTTTTGAAGTAGTTGTTGACTCCTCGGCCTTCGAGTTGCACTATAGATCCTCCTTCGATGCCTCCATATCTAAGCAGGGGATTTAAGAGTGGGATGAGTACGAGCGTACTCAACAAGTTCATTATAGGAAAGAGGTGTTTAATGCACTAGCTACAGCATTAGACCAGAAAGTCTAATACCAATGCAAGTTTTCATAATCATTTCTTCAAAAGGTTGCTTTTATTCGGAAGAACTATGTCCGTCAGCCTTCACCGGTTTACTAGAACTTCATGGAGCTCCTTTCCGGCCGCGTTCGCAGCTTCCATATCCCGGAACAGGGAGTGACAGGTCACGGTTCTTTACACTCGCAGAGGTGTGTTGCTTTACCCATAAGAGATCTTAACCTTGGTGCCAACCGAGCCGCGAGCTCGTCCACACTTCCTTTGGTGTGAGGCCCGGTATAAGGTCATAGCCAATCATATTCCTCCGCTACCTCATACACCCACCCTTTGTTGCAAACTCCGACCCTGGGTCCTCGCCGGTGCTCTTATACCAATTAAGGACGGCCCCCGACCACGACAACAGCTTCGGGTCTCTACCATGAACTCCTTCGCCGGCAGCTCGCAACCCATCATAGACCGCAATAACCGTGGGGACTTCATCGGGACCCCCACCCTACCACTTGTCCTCTCTTGGATCAAGGGTACCACTTGTCCTCTCTTGGATCAAGGGTCTACGGTAAAGCGCATCCGTTGATGTACAAGAGGTGGAAATACAATTGACTATTCCGTCCCACTCCGGATCTTATGGTTAACACGGGTATTACGGCACAAGAATCACTCGGACGACATTTGTTGTTTAATCCTAGATGGATATAAACCCTTGCAATGAAACCTCCACCATATCAACACAATCCATGGTTCCATTGCCCACCACATAGTCATATTCATAGTTATGAAAATAGTGGTTTTGGTTTTATGCAATAGTGATAATCATAGTACTTTGCAAGTAATTTGATAAAAATACTCAAAATGACATGAGCAAGCGATGAACTTGCCTTTCTTGACTGCAAGATTATGCAGGCAAGGTCTTCGATACGCAATAACTCCAAATTCTGAAATAGCATCATCGTCCAGTAAGGACGATGTTTAAAAGATTGGCAAGGATGCAATAATGCATAAGAATGAGATGCAATCGCTCTAAGCGTGGCCTAACCCCGATGATTTAGGATTAGTGAGTGGTAATAATTGATTCAGGGTGTGTTGCACTTTTAGAGTGATTCACAAACAAGGTTCTTATTCGAGCGTGATTACTTGGTATCATGAACGGGTAGATAATAAAGCACAGTAATCAATTGAGCACACAAAGAATGATAATTGGCCTAATGTTAACATGTAAAGAACAGGCTTGTCGAGCTTTAGTACTATATGGCATGGTTAATGATTACTTGTTATATTCTTCAGAAGAATAACTTTTGAAGAACATGTTCTTTAATAAAGAACAAGTATGACAATTTGGTTTCTGGTTTGTTATAATTTATTCTGGTTTCAAGTAGTTTCTGGAGTAAGTATAAAATGGATCACAACATAGTTGGATTCATCAGTAACTAGGGCTTGTAAGGTTGAGATAAGCTTAGGCATCCTAAGCAATTCATTATACATGGTTGTTGTCAAGGTTGGTTTATCTTGCTAGTGATAGCTGGCTAGGGTTTATAGGTCCTTATAAGCAGGGTTGATGATGGTTCTCTGTTTACGTCAAAAGAATAACTTTTGAAGAACATACTTCTTAAATAATAAGAAGTATAACAATTAAGGTTGAGGTTGTCTTGTATTAGCTATTGGGTTTCTAAGTAGAGAATGGTTGGTTCTTAAATAGGATGGTTCATAAGTATCTCACACTAGTAGGGTTTAGTGGAACAGGGTTATGTAAAGTAAAATAGTAGGTATGGTTGTTGTTAGTGTTCATCACAAACGGGAGGGTGGGTGAGGAACAAAATCAACAAGACCAGCAGCGATCTGTTTACCTCGATCCATAGTGTTGCTTCCGGTTGACGATGTCGAAGATCTTGAACGTGCCATCGAGATCAGATCCTTACGCCTCTAATTCCCACGAGACGGCGCCAATTGACAAGGGATTAACTTGTCAATGCCTACGGATTATAGGCTAGGGTTTAGTTAGAAGTAGAGGGCAAGTAGATCTCGAAGGTTTCAGTCGAAAAGTACTCGACGATTATGAAAACTAGGGTTTGCGAGACAATGATTCGGTGATCTCCTCGTCCCTCGACTCCCCTTTATATAAGAGGTGGAGCCGAGGGTTTCGTTTTGTACAAGTTACAGAGTCCGGGACGGTTTCTAACTCATCCCGCCGCATTTACAAACAACACTTCCTATTACAATTCTACTTTCCTTAGCATATTTTGGGCTCTCGAACCTTCTTATTCTTCGGGTAGTGGGCCTTCATTAAACCCCGGGTACTATCTTTGGCAGGCCCATTTGGGATGCCTATGTCAATGGGGTGATGCTAAATAGGAATGAATAAGACTTATGGATTTGGTAAAAGGATCTAGGGTTTACACTTGGTTATCCCTACTTAATTATCTAGGTCTGTTGAAGATGAACACATGGGATGCTAATTAGTAGTGATAGGGTTCCCCTATTTTATGTGGATTTGAACTAGTATTTAGTTGCTAATGATGGCTCTATGACTTGAAATAAAGTACCATGCTCACTTGTTCTAATCTAGGTTTTAGATTAGAAGCAAAATTAGGGTTCATATGAATAAATGGAGCTAGGTTGCCTAATGGTATTAGGGTTTTAGGGTCCCACATGAAATTATGGTTTCCTGGTTCTATTACTTATGAAATTAGGGTTTTCTAAATACCCTAAAGTTCTTGAATTAATAACTTCACTTAAAGGTTGAAGTTATTAATAACTTTGAAATAAAATTAATATTGTATTTGACATTTTATTATTTTTGAACAATTAATAATTAAGATAATTATTAATCAGGGTTTAAATTCTTCTAATAAAGGTTTAATAAGTTAATAGAAAAGGAAAATTAATTTTAATGATTTCCTTAATTACTTACTGGTGTTTATTTATTTTATGAAGTTTTCCTAATTATTGAATTTTAACTGAATTTAGAATTAAATAAAAATGCTTAATTGACAAGTATTAAATACTTAAATTTTTATTACAAATAAAAATTTCATATTATATTTTTATTGGATAGATTTTTCTTTTCTAAGAATTTTGATATATTATTTTCATTTTTCTGAGTTAATATGAATTTTATAAATTCATGTAAAGTTTCTGGAATAATGGGGTTTAAATTTAAAACAGAGAAATGACTAAATCTACTCGACTGTCTTACCCACAGAGTCACTGACCCGTGGGCCTATGCCACGTTGGCTTCCACGTGGATTTTGACCGAAGTCAAAATCGATGACAAGGCCAGGAGCTCACTGCCGGCGGGAAGTCCACGGTGGCGCCGCCGTTCCCGGGCTCGCGCGGACGGATGAGTAACACCCCCATAACCAGCACGCAACGACGGTCCTAATGGTACTAGCGCCGCCCAAAAACGGTCGCCGGAGCTCGCTCACCGGCGAGACCGAGCGGCAAAGCTCACAGGTACATGGCGCGACGGCGATGCAGAGCACAAGGGAGAGGGCTAAGATGCTCTAGACGATCGGTAGCTCACCAGGAGCGCGTAGAGCGTGTCGACGAGGCCTGGGGTGGCCTGAGTCGCCGGCGGCAACGATAACCGGCGTCGGGGAAGACGGTGTCGTTGGCGACGCTACGCACCGCCTCGCCTCAATTCCTTTTGCAGGATGATCAAGTCGAAGACGGCGAACACAGTGGTGGCCACGGCGAGGCTCGGGGTTTCCCCAATCGACGGCGATAGCCGGAGACTGTACGGCTAGGGTTTCGGGTTGAGCAGAAATTGAGCAGAGAGAGAGGGAAACGGAGCTAGGTTTTCGTCCAGGGCCTTTATACGGCGCCTGCGCGCGTGCCTCGTCACGGATTCGGTCACGGAGAGGACGCCAGCGCGAGGGAGAAGCGACGCACGGCGTCGTGCTGTCCACCCAGCGAGAGGAAGGGGATGAGGATGATCTCCTCCCCGATATTTTGAAGCGAATGGGTATTGGGCTGGTAAGTGGTCGCTGGTGGGCTTTGGCTTGGGTTGCCTGCCGGGCTGCGTGCTCGGGCTGCTCGGCCAGTGTAAGGTCCAGGTAGGTTTTTCCTCCTCTCTTCTTTTTCTCGTTTTATTTTCTGTTTTCACTTCGGTTTTTATAATTCAAATTTGAATCTTCTTATTTTGCAGGTGTTAAATAATTGGAGTTTGCTGAGTATTTAGTGCAATGACCATTACACCACTCTCCCAATTGAGAAAAGCATTTTATAGTTGATTAAATTTCACATATGTGGCTTATTCAATATAGCAATTAAACATGAGTTAGTATTCTCCTTTTAATTCCTTTGTTATATGAATCAACTCTATTTGGAATTAATAGAGTTGATAATCTCAACTCAAAGTATTTCAGAGTTAGTTATTAGGAGTTGGTTTCTATTTGAGAAATTGGTTGTTCACATATGATTTTATGTGAGCATTAAATCTCTTAGGGTTTTATGGTTTCTATTACAAGCCCCTTGTAAAGTTAACACTATTATTATTATTGAAAGGATCTAGGGTAGGTAGTGTTCCATCATGGTTGTTCTTGGTTACCAAGATAAATAGTTGATCACTACACATATGGTTTTAACCATATAATGTAGCACAAGGTTTTTCTGATGTTGAAGAATTGAAGCATAAGATTTTACTTAGTGAGCAATTCTAGGTTTAAAAGCATATTCACCTAATTGCACATGGTTTGGAATTTCATTGTGGCTTAGTTCATATTATGATCATCATAGTGATGCATGAACTATGGTTGAGATATAATGCTAGGTTGTAGTTATGGGATGACACGATATTTCATGTGCTAGGGTTAATCTCCCCTAACCATGATAAGGTGATGGCTTAATCATCATTTTATTTTCTCCTTTAGTTACTAAGATATTGAGAATTGATTTTTATCTTCTACCATTTACTTCTATTACTATCCTCAATTTATCATTAAAGTAACTAAAGTTGTTATAGTTCTTTTTTATAGTTAACTTTGGTCATATGGATGGATTGTTTCATGTGGTGAATGATATCTGCTTATCCTACTAGGATTTATCTTATCCTCACATATCTCAAGAACATGATCATGGTTAAACATGATCAACTTGTTCTTAATATCTCTACCTCAAATTCTTAGGGTTTATGATCATCACTTAATTTATAATGATCAAGGTCTGGCTTCCTTAGATATCTCTCATTTAATAGGTTTCCCACTCTCAAGATCAAGTGTTGTCTTGATCAATTAAATGTATACTTTCTTTTATAGTTTCTTGAATGGGCATGGTTATGGTTGTCTCAATTATCTTGAGTATAACACCATAGGTTGAGCTTTCTCATTTAAGAGTGGTTATTCTAGGGTTTATGGTGTACCCCTAATATCTCCTTAGGTATCTAGGCTAAGGTTTCATTTGTCTAGCTTAATTGGGTTAGTCTCTTCCTCACCTTATCAATTCAGGGGTATGGTAGTATTCCATGTGATATTAGGTTATCCCACCACTCCAGGATGAAATGGTTAATCTCCTAATACTTTAGTTCAAAGGTTGTCCTTTATTCTTAAATAGGTAAAGCTTGGATTAGTATGAATGGTCTCACTCATTTGGGAAGGACTTTAAGACTAACCTGGGGTTAGGCTCTATAGAGATTGATGTGATCATCAATGTCTATGTTAAATATAAAGGGTTTATCTCTCTAGGAATTATCTTGAATAATATCCTAGTGTTCCTCTCAAAGATGATGATTTGAATACTTTGGGGTATATCCAAGGTTTAGCTCCAGGTTTGTTATTACTTTTCTAATAATTAATATAGAACTCTTACCTCTCTGGGTTTGATGTATAATAATTTGAGATGGAGAAGAATTATATTCCTTAGTTGGATCTCCTTGTGATAATTCCAATATTGAAGTGGAATGAATACCATGAGGTTTCATGGTAGGATCATGGATAGTTTTGAAGACATGGAAAAGATAAGTGAAGAATGGTTTCTCCATTTTATTGTTACTTGATTTGCAATTGAATAACTGTTCTTAGGTTATGGCAATGGTTACCATATTATGATCTGTTGTTTGATCAAGTAGTTGATCATTGAGTAAAGTGTCGTTGTGTTGATTATTAGTTCCATTTGATCTAACCCCTTAGATCAAATCATCTCTACCCAAAACAAGGTTTTAACAAAGTCACATTGAGGTTTGTAGCGCTTGACTTGATGAGCTACTTCAATTCCACCAAGGTCAAGTGAAACTTCAGTTACTGTGATTGTTTTACTTTAAAACGCGAAAATTCCCCAGATTTTCTATGCATGAATGCAATGCACACATCTGTTTCCTCTATTTTTGTAACCCCATTACCTGGGATATTACACTCGTGCCCATATCCGCATCCGGATACCACCGTAGACCATATTAGGAACCACTCTCTTTAGCCATCCTATGGCATATGCCGTGACGATACCACGACATTTGGCGCCCACCGTGGGGCCTTCAACGTCTGCGGCCGGTGTCTTCATCCGGACGGGCCTCACCATCACCACCGGCGAGCGAGTCGCTTCAGGCTTAGTCTGGAGATTCGGCTCCCTCGACTGCGTCAGCGATAACGCTGGCTGCTTCGCCGACCGGCCGTTCCCTGCCGGCGGCAACGTCATCAGCTTCGGCGGCTTCGACGTCTACGTCGCCACCGTCGCACCACCGAGCTACCCGCGCCAGATCCTACGCTGCGCAAGCCCTCCTCCTGGAGTCGGCGCCAGCCTCACCACCGCCAGCTCATGCGTCATGCATGAAGTCATGGCAGCCGGCGACGACGCCGGAGCCAAGTCCACGCGTGTCCGTGGCCCGGACCTGGAGCGCCCCGCCGCGGCCGGCGCGTCCGGCTCGGGCGCAAAGGCGCCACCACCACCATCCCGGCTGGACGAAGTCCGGGCAAAGTTGAGCCCCCCGCTCACAGCCGGAGCGGATCCCACCACCGTCGAGGCGGACCTGGAGACGCACCGCTAGCTAATGCTCAAGCAGGCGGAAGAGCTAGCTGCCGCAAAGCGCCAGATGGAGATCACCCAGCGCGAGTACAACCGCGCTCACGGCTTCACGCCAGACGGCGATCATCCAAGCCGAGCCGGCCAGATTCGCCGGAGGGGCCGTGACCTAGGCGCCGAGATCGCCCGCGACGGCGCGCCATCACCGGCTCCGTCTGCGGAGCAACCTGATGTCTACGGGAGCTTCTATTCTTGTAGACAGTGTTGGGCCTCCAAGAGCAGAGGTTTGTAGAACAGCAGCAAGTTTCCCTTAAGTGGATCACCCAAGGTTTATCGATCTCGGGGAGGAAGAGGTCAAAGATATCCCTCTCATGCAACCCCGCAACCACAAAGCAAGAAGTCTCTTGTGTCCCCAACACACCTAATAGGTGTACTAGTTCGGCGAAGAGATAGTGAAATACAGGTGGTATGAATAAGTAGTAGCAACGGCACCGGAAAAGTGCTTTGCCCAGGACGATGAAACAAGCAGTATTAACGCAGCAGTAGTAATGCGAGTAAAACAAGTAAACAAGCAGCGATAGCGATATTTAGGAACAAGGCCTAGGGAATAGACTTTCACTAGTGGACACTCTCAACATTGATCACATAACAGAATAGATAAATGCATACTCTACACTCTTGTTGGATGATGAACACATTGCGTAGGATTACACGAACCCTCAATGCCGGAGTTAACAAGCTCCACAATTCAATGTTCATATTTAAATAACCTTAGAGTGCAAGAAAGATCAATAAGACTAAACCAAGTACTAACACAGAGCATGCACTACTGTCACCTTCACGCTATGTAGGAGGAATAGATCACATCAATACAATCATAATGATAATTAACTCCACAATCTTCAAGAGATCATGATCATAGCATATGCCGAGTACTAACACGGATGCACACACTGTCACCATTACACCGTGCGGAGGAATAAACTACTTTAATAACATCACTAGAGTAGCACATAGATAAATTTTGATACAAAACACATTGCAATCATAAAGAGATATAAATAAGCACTTCACTACGCCATTCATAACAGTGAGTAAGTATTCGTGAAATATAGCCTAAGAGACCCACACGGTGCACACACTCTGTCACCTTTACACACGTGGGACAAGGAGTCTCCGGAGATCACATAAGTAAAACTCACTTGACTAGCATAATGACATCTAGATTACAAGCATCATCATATGAATCTCAATCATGTAAGGCAGCTCATGAGATTATTGTATTGAAGTACATAGGAGAGAGATGAACCACATAGCTACCGGTACAGCCCCGAGCCTCGATGGAGAACTACTCCCTCCTCATGGGGGCAGCAGCGGTGATGAAGATGGCGGTGGAGATGGCAGCGGTGTCGATGGAGAAGCCTTCCGGGGGCACTTCCCCGCTCCGGCAGGGTGCCGGAACGAGACTCCTGTCCCCGCATCTTGGCTTCACGATGGCGGCGGCTCCGGAAGGTTTTCCGTATCGTCGTTTTTCGTATCGGGGTTTTCTCGACGGAGGCTTTAAATAGGCGGAAGAGCGAGTGTCGAGGGTCGAAGAGGCGGCGGCACCATAGGCCGGCGCGGCCGGGCCCGTGCCGCGCCACCCTATCATCTGGGGCCCACAGGGCCCCCCTCTGGCGGCTCTCGGGTGTTCTGGATGCTTCCGGTGAAAATAGGAACCTGGGTCTTGATTTCGTCTGATTCCGAGAATATTTCGTTACTAGGATTTCCGAAACCAAAAACAGCAGAAAACAGGAACTGGCACTTCGGCATCTTGTTAATAGGTTAGTTCCAGAAAATGCACGAATATGACATAAAGTGTGCATAAAACATGTAGGTATCATCAATAATATGGCATGGAACATAAGAAATTATCGATACGTCGGAGACGTATCAAGCATCCCCAAGCTTAGTTTTGCTCGTCCCGAGCGAGTAAAACGATAACAAAGATAATTTCTGAAGTGACATGCCATCATAACCTTGATCATACTATTTGTAAACATATGTAGTGGATGTAGCGATCAAAACAATGGTAGTGACATGAGTAAACAAGTGAATCATAAAGCAAAGACTTTTCATGAATAGTACTTCAAGACAAGAATTAATAAGTCTTGCATAAGAGTTAACTCATAAAGCAATAAATCAAAGTAAAGGCATTGAAGCAACACAAAGGAAGATTAAGTTTCAGCGGTTGCTTTCAACTTGTAACATGTATATCTCATGGATAATTGTCAACATAGAGTAATATAACAAGTACAATATGCAAGTATGTAGGAATCAATGCACAGTTCACACAAGTGTTTGCTTCTTGAGGTGGAGAGAGATAGGTGAACTGACTCAACATAAAAGTAAAGAGAATGGTCCTTCAAAGAGGAAAGCATCGATTGCTATATTTGTGCTAGAGCTTTTATTTTGAAAACATGAAACAATTTTGTCAACGGTAGTAATAAAGCATATGAGTTATGAAAGTTATATCTTACAAGTTGCAAGCCTCATGCATAGTATACTAATAGTGCCCGCACCTTGTCCTAATTAGCTTGGACTACCGGATCTTTGCAATGCACATGTTTTAACCAAGTGTCACAATGGGTACCTCCATGCCGCTCGTACAAAGGTCTAAGGAGAAAGCTCGCATTTTGGATTTCTCGCTTTTGATTATTCTCAACTTAGACATCCATACCGGGACAACATGGACAACAGATAATGGACTCCTATTTAATGCATAAGCATGTGGCAACAATTATTATTCTCATATGAGATTGAGGATATATGTCCAAAACTGAAACTTCCACCATGATTCATGGCTTTAGTTAGCGGCCCAAAGTTCTTCTCTAACAATATGCATGCTCCAACCATTAAGGTGGTAGATCTCTCTTACTTCAGACAAGACGGACATGCATAGCAACTCACATGATATTCAACAAAGTATAGTTGATGGCGTCCCCGTAAAACATGGTTATCGCACAACAAGCAACTTAATAAGAGATAAAGTGCATAAGTACATATTCAATACCACAATAGTTTTTAAGCTATTTGTCCCATGAGCTATATATTGCAAAGGTGAATGATGGAATTTTAAAGGTAGCACTCAAGCAATTTACTTTGGAATGGCGGATAAATACCATGTAGTAGGTAGGTATGGTGGACACAAATGGCATAGTGCTTGGCTCAAGTATTTTGGATGCATGAGAAGTATTCCCTCTCGATACAAGGTTTAGGCTAGCAAGGTTATTTGAAACAAACACAAGGATGAACGGTACAGACAAAACTCACATAAAAGACATATGGTAAACATTATAAGACTCTACACCGTCTTCCTTGTTGTTCAAAACTCAATACTAGATGTTATCTAGACTCTAGAGAAACCAAATATGCAAACCAAATTAGCAAGCTCTAAGTGTTTCTTCATTAATGGGTGCAAAGTATATGATGCAAGAGCTTAAACATGAGCACAACAATTGCCAAGTATCAAATTATCCAAGACATTTTTAGAGTTACTACATGTAGTATTTTCCAATTCTAACCATATAACAATTTAACGAAGAAGAAACTTCGCCATGAATACTATGAGTAGAGTCTAAGGACATACTTGTCCATATGCTACAGCGGAGCGTGTCTCTCTCTCCCATAAAGTGAATGCTAGGATCCATTTTATTCAAACAAAACAAAAAACAAAAACAAACCGACGCTCCAAGCAAAGTGCATAAGATGTGACGGAATAAAAATATAGTTTCGGGGAGGAACCCGATAATGTTGTCGATGAAGAAGGGGATGCCTTGGGCATCCCCAAGCTTAGACGCTTGAGTCTTCTTAGAATATGCAGGGGTGAACCACCGGGGCATCCCCAAGCTTAGAGCTTTCACTCTCCTTGATCATATTGCATCATACTCCTCTCTTGATCCTTGAAAACTTCCTCCACACCAAACTCGAAACAACTCATTAGAGGGTTAGTGCACAATAAAAATTAACATGTTCAGAGGTGACACAATCATTCTTAACACTTCTGGACATTGCATAAAGCTACTGGACATTAATGGATCAAAGAAATTCATCCAACATAGCAAAAGAGGCAATGCGAAATAAAAGGCAGAATCTGTCAAAACAGAACAGTCCGTAAAGATGGATTTTATTAGGCCACCAGACTTAATCAAATGAAAATGCTCAAATTGAATGAAAGTTGCGTACATATCTGAGGATCATGCACGTAAATTGGCTTAATTTTCTGAGCTGCCTACAAGGAGGTAGACCCAGATTCGTGACAGCAAAGAAATATGGAACTGCGCAGTAATCCAAATCTAGTACTTACTTTACTATCAAAGACTTTACTTGGCACAACAAAACACAAAACTAAGATAAGGAGAGGTTGCTACAGTAGTAAACAACTTCCAAGACACAAATATAAAACAAAGTACTGTAGCAAAATAACACATGGGTTATCTCCCAAGAAGTTCTTTCTTTATAGCCATTAAGATGGGCTCAGCGAGTTTTAATGATGCACTCGCAAGAAATAGTATTTGAAGCAAAAGAGAGCATCAAGAGGCAAATTCAAAACACATTTAAGTCTAACATGCTTCCTATGCATGAGAATCTTGTAAATAAACAAGTTCATGAAGAGCAAAGTAACAAGCATAGGAAGATAAAACAAGTGTAGCTTCAAAAATTTCAGCACATAGAGAGGCATTTTAGTAACATGAAAATTTCTACAACCATATTTTCCTCTCTCATAATAACTTTCAGTAGCAACATGAGCAAACTCAACAATATAACTATCACATAAAGCATTCTTATCATGAGTCTCATGCATAAAATTATTACTCTCCACATAGGCATAATCAATTTTATTAGTTGTAGTGGGAGCAAATTCAACAAAGTAGCTATCATTATTATCCTCATCAAGTGTAGGAGGCATAGTATAATCACAACAAAATTCACTCTTCATAGTAGGTTGTACCAAAAGACCACTATTATAATCATCATAAATAGGAGGCAAAGTATCATCAAAGAAAATTTTCTCCTCAATGCTTGGGGGACTAAAAAGATCATGAAAACCAGCTTCCCCAAGCTTAGAACTTTCTACATTATTATCAACAATGGTGTTCAAAGCGTTCATACTAATATTACTACCGAGCATGCAAATAAGATTCCATAGGTTTTTTAATTTTCGCATCAAACAATCCATGTTTTAAATCAGGAAATAGAATAAGAAGCTCATTGTTGTCCATTATGCCAAACTAGTGTAAACAAGAAACAAAAAGATGCAATTGCAGGATCTAAAGGAAATAGCTTCGAGCACAAACACAATGGCGCCAGAAAAGTACTTTACCTGGGACCGGAGTATGAGTGCCTTTTACCTTTCCTCCCCGGCAACGGCGCCAGAAAAGTGCTTGATGTCTACGGGAGCTTCTATTCTTGTAGACAGTGTTGGGCCTCCAAGAGCAGAGGTTTGTAGAACAGCAGCAAGTTTCCCTTAAGTGGATCACCCAAGGTTTATCGATCTCGGGGAGGAAGAGGTCAAAGATATCCCTCTCATGCAACCCCGCAACCACAAAGCAAGAAGTCTCTTGTGTCCCCAACACACCTAATAGGTGTACTAGTTCGGCGAAGAGATAGTGAAATACAGGTGGTATGAATAAGTAGTAGCAACGGCACCAGAAAAGTGCTTTGCCCAGGAAAGTAAACAAGCAGTAGTAACGCAGCAGTGGTAACGCAACAGTAGTAATGCAGTAAAACAGTAAACAAGCAGCGATAGCAGTATTTAGGAACAAGGCCTAGGGAATAGACTTTCACTAGTGGACACTCTCAACATTGATCACATAACAGAATAGATAAATGCATACTCTACACTCTTGTTGGATGATGAACACACTTGCGTAGGATTACACGAACCCTCAATGCCGGAGTTAACAAGCTCCACAATTCAATGTTCATATTTAAATAACCTTAGAGTGCAAGAAAGATCAATAAGACTAAACCAAGTACTAACACAGCATGCACACTGTCACCTTCACGCTATGTAGGAGGAATAGATCACATCAATACAATCATAATGATAATTAACTCCACAATCTTCAAGAGATCATGATCATAGCATATGCCGAGTACTAACACGGATGCACACACTGTCACCATTACACCGTGCAGGAGGAATAAACTACTTTAATAACATCACTAGAGTAGCACATAGATAAATTGTGATACAAAACACATTGCAATCATAAAGAGATATAAATAAGCACTTCACTACGCCATTCATAACGGTGAGTAAGTATTCCGTGAAATATAGCCTAAGAGACCCACACGGTGCACACACCGTCACCTTTACACACGTGGGACAAGGAGTCTCCGGAGATCACATAAGTAAAACTCACTTGACTAGCATAATGACATCTAGATTACAAGCATCATCATATGAATCTCAATCATGTAAGGCAGCTCATGAGATTATTGTATTGAAGTACATAGGAGAGAGATGAACCACATAGCTACCGGTACAACCCCGAGCCTCGATGGAGAACTACTCCCTCCTCATGGGGGCAGCAGCGGTGATGAAGATGGCGGTGGAGATGGCAGCGGTGTCGATGGAGAAGCCTTCCGGGGGCACTTCCCCGCTCCGGCAGGGTGCCGGAACAGAGACTCCTGTCCCCCAGATCTTGGCTTCGCGATGGCGGCGGCTCTGGAAGGTTTTCCGTATCGTCGTTTTTCGTATCAGGGTTTTCTCGACGGAGGCTTTAAATAGGTGGAAGAGCAGTGTCAGAGGGTCGAAGAGGCGGCGGCACCATAGGCTGGCGCGGCCAGGGCCCAGGCCGCGCCACCCTATCATCTGGGGCCCACAGGGCCCCCCTCTGGTGGCTCTCGGGTGTTCTGGATGCTTCCGGTGAAAATAGGAACCTGGGTCTTGATTTCGTCCGATTCCGAGAATATTTCGTTACTAGGATTTCTGAAACCAAAAACAGCAGAAAAACAGGAACTGGCACTTCGGCATCTTGTTAATAGGTTAGTTCCAGAAAATGCACGAATATGACATAAAGTGTGCATAAAACATGTAGGTATCATCAATAATATGGCATGGAACATAAGAAATTATCGATACGTCGGAGACGTATCACAACCCATCTACAACACCCCCGACAAGAACATGCGCGCGGTGCAAGCCGCCGCAGAAGAGCTTAACCGCCTCGAAGGCGAAGAGTTACGCCGCCAGACGAAGCGGGTAACTGAGCTGCTCAACGCAGCCACCAAGCAGTCGGCCGACCCCAGGTACGTCAATGCCCCCAGAGCTTCTCACGCTCGTGGCGCTGCAGGCAACGACAGGGATGGCCCAAGGGACACGGCCGAGTCCGCCTCCCCAGCACCAAGCTGGCACCGGGACTCCCGGGCCACCAACGCAAGTTCCAGCCGGACAAGCCGGTTGGGAAGCGGCAACAGCGGCCGCAGCCGGCCTCCACCAAGACGGCGCCAGGAGGAAGACTCCGAGAGACCGGCGCCAAGACGCCCTCACCGGCCGGCCCCAGAGGCCAGCGGTCACCGCCAGCCGGCCCACTCCCGGCTGGGCCCGCGCATCGAACCGGCAGACGCCAGGGACCGCCTGGACCGGCTGGTCGAATCCCGCATCGCGGAAGAAGAAGGCACAGCCGGCCCACAGTGCTTCGGGCCGCGGATCCTGAACGAGCCCATGGTCGACGGCTTCCAACTCCCGCGTGATACCCCCAAGTACGACGGCACCGCCAAGCCGGAGGACTGGCTGCTGGACTACTCCACCGCAGTCGGCATCGCCAAAGGCAACAAGCGCTGGGTTGTGCGCTACTCCCCCCTCATGCTGCTCGGCTCCGCCCGCACATGGCTCAACAACCTGCCAGCCGGCAGCATCAACGGCTGGCTCGACTTCGAAGAGGCCTTCATCAGCAACTTCACCGGCACCAATCGCCGGCCGGGTCGCCCTCAACAGCTTTGATGTGCAAGCAGGGCCCGGACGAGACGGATCGCGCGTACCTGACGCGCTGGTGCGAGATGCGCAACTCCTGCGAGGGCGTGCACGAGATACAGGCCATCAGCTTCTTCATGGGCGGTGATACGTCACAAACGTATCTATAATTTCTTATGTTCCATGCTACTTTTATGATGATACTCACATGTTTTATACACATTATATGTCATTATTATGCATTTTCCGGCACTAACCTATTGACGAGATGCCGAAGAGCCAGTTGCTGTTTTCTGCTGTTTTTGATTTCAGAAATCCTACAAAGGAAATATTTTCGGAATTGGACGAAATCAACGCCCAGGGGCTTATTTTTCCACGAAGCTTCCAGAAGACCGAGGGAGAAACGAAGTGGGGCCACGAGGTGGCGACACACTAGGGCGGCGCGGCCCAGGCCTTCGCCGCGCGGCCCTAGCGTGTGGGGCCCCCGTGACTCCTCCGACTTCGCCCTTCCGCCTACTTAAAGCCTTCGTCGCGAAACCCTCTGTACCGAGAGCCACGATACGGAAAACTTTCCAGAGACGCAGCCGCCTCCAATCCCATCTCGGGGGATTCAGGAGATCGCCTCCGGCACCCTGCCGGAGAGGGGAATCATCTCCCGGAGGTCTCTTGATCGCCTCCGGATCGATGTGTGAGTAGTTCACCCCTGGACTATGGGTCCATAGCAGTAGCTAGATGGTTGTCTTCTCCTCGTTGTGCTATCATGTTAGATCTTGTGAGCTGCCTATCATGATCAAGATCATCTATTTGTAATGCTACATGTTGTGTTTGTTGGGATCCGATGAATATTGAATACTATGTCAAGTTGATTATCAATCTATCATATATGTTGTTTATGTTCTTGCATGCTCTCCGTTGCTAGTAGAGGCTCTGGCCAAGTTGATACTTGTAACTCCAAGAGGGGGTATTTATGCTCGATAGTGGGTTCATGCCTCTATTAAATCTGGGACAGTGACAGAAAGTTCTAAGGTTGTGGATGTGCTGTTGCCACTAGGGATAAAACATCGATCCTTTGTCTAAGGATATTTGTGTTGATTACATTACGCACCATACTTAATGCAATTGTCTGTTGCTTGCAACTTAATACCGGAAGGGGTTCGGATGATAACCTCGAAAGTGGACTTTTTAGGCATAGATGCATGTCTGGATAGCGGTCTATGTACTTTGTCGTAATGCCCTGATTAAATCTCATAGTACTCATCATGATATATGTATGTGCATTGTTATGCCTTCTTTATTTGTCAATTGCCCAACTGTAATTCGTTCACCCAACATGTTATTTATCTTATGGGAGAGACACCACTAGTGAACTGTGGACCCCGGTCCATTCTTTACATCTGAAATACAATCTACTGCAATTGTTCTTTACTGTTCTTCGCAAACAAATATCATCTTCCACACTATACGGTTAATCCTTTGTTTACAGCAAGCCGGTGAGATTGACAACCTCACTCGTTACGTTGGGGCAAAGTACTTTGATTGTGTTGTGCAGGTTCCACGTTGGCGCCGGAATCCCTGGTGTTGCGCCGCACTACACTCCGTCACCAATGACCTTCACGTGATCCTTGACTCCTACTGGTTCGATAAACCTTGGTTTCTTACTGAGGGAAACTTGCTTATATACGCATCATACCTTCCACTTGGGGTTCCCAACGGACGTGTGCTTTACGCGTATCAAGCTAAATTTCTGGCGCCGTTGCCGGGGAGATCAAGACACGCTGCAAGGGGAGTCTCCACTTCCAATCTCTTTACTTTGTTTTTGTCTTGCTTTACTTTACTTTATTTACTACTTTGTTTGCTGCACTAAAACAAAACACACAAAAAATAGTTGCTAGTTTTACTTTATTTACTATCTTGTTTGCGTTCTCTATATTAAAAACACAAAAAAATAGTTACTTGCATTTACGTTATCTAGTTTGCTTTATTTACTATTGCTAAAATGGGTACTCCTGAAAATACTAAGTTGTGTGACTTCACAAACACAAATAATAATGATTTCTTATGCACACCTATTGCTCCACCGGCTACTACAGCAGAATTCTTTGAAATTAAACCTGCTTTACTGAATCTTGTTATGAGAGAGCAATTTTCTGGTGTTAGTTCTGATGATACTGCTGCCCATCTTAATAATTTTGTTGAACTATGTTAAATGCAAAAGTATAAGGATGTAGATGGTGACATCATAAAATTAAAATTGTTTCCTTTCTCCTTAAGAGGAAGAGCTAAAGATTGGTTGCTATCTTTGCCTAAGAATAGTATTGATTCATGGACTAAATGTAAAGATGCTTTTATTGGTAGATATTATCCTCCTGCTAAAATTATATCTTTGAGAAGTAGCATAATGAATTTTAAGCAATTGGATAATGAACATGTTGCTCAAGCATGGGAAAGAATGAAATCTTTGGTAAAGAATTGCCCAACCCATGGACTAACTACTTGGATGATCATCCAAACCTTCTATGCAGGATTAAATTTTTCTTCGCGGAACCTATTGGATTCAGCTGCTGGAGGTACTTTTATGTCCATCACCTTGGGGGTGGCTACAAAGCTTCTTGATGATATGATGATCAATTACTCTGAATGGCACACGGAAAGGGCTCCACAAGGTAAGAAGGTAAATTCTGTCGAAGAAACCTCCTCCTTGAGTGATAAGATTGATGCTATTATGTCTATGCTTGTGAATGGTAGATCTAATGTTGATCCAAATAATGTTCCTTTAGCTTCATTGGTTGCTGAAGAAGAGAATGTTTATGTGAATTTCATTAAAAGTAATAATTTCAACAACAACGCTTATAGGAATAATTCTGGTAACAACTATAGGCCATATCCTTCTGCTAATAGTCATGGTTATGGTAATTCTTATGGTAATTCTTACAACAATAATAGGAGTGTACCCCTGGTCTTGAAGCCATGCTTAAAGAATTTATTAGTACACAAACTGCTTTTAACAAATCTGTTGAGGAAAAGCTTGATAAAATTGATATTCTTGCTTCTAAGGTTGATAGACTTGCCTCTGATGTTGATCTTTTAAAATTGAATGTTATGCCTAATAAGGATAATGATAATAAAATTGTTACTACAGCAAACGCCATCCAAGTTCGAATTAATGAAAATATTAGATTGATGGCTGAATTGCATGCTAGGTGGGATAGAGAAGAAAACGAAAAACTTTCTAAAGAGAATAATGTAGCTAAAGTTTGGACTATTACCACCACTAGTAATGATAATGCTTCACATGTTGCTAGACCTCCTACTATCAATGGTAAAATAATTGGTGTTGGCAATGTTTCTACTCCTAGTGCAAAGCGTGCAAAATTGCTCGAAACTGCTAAAACTCATTGAAACTCGCTTGTGATAAAACTGCTGAAATTTTTTCCAACATTGGGGACAATGATCCCATTGCTGTAGATCATAATGGTTTAGATTTTGATGATTGTCACATCTCTGAAGTTATAAATTTCTTACAAAAACTTGCTAGAAGTCCTAATGCTAGTGCTATAAATTTGGCCTTTACAAAACATATTACAAATGCTCTCATAAAAGCTAGAGAAGAGAAACTAAAACTTGAAACTTCTATTCCTAGGAAGTTAGAAGATGGTTGGGAGCCCATCATTAAGATGAGGGTCAATGATTTTTATTGTAATGCTTTATGTGATCTTGGTGCAAGCATTTCTGTTATGCCTATGAAAATCTATGATATGCTTGACTTGCCACCAATGAAAAATTGTTATTTGGATGTTAATCTTGCTGATAATGCTATAAAGAAACCTTTGGGGAGGATTGATAATGTTCGTTTTATGGTTAACAATAACCTTGTCCCCGTTGACTTTGTTGTCTTGGATGTTGAATGCAATGCATCTTGTCCCATTATATTGGGAAGACCTTTTCTTCGAACTGTTGGTGCTACTATTGATATGAAGGAAGGTAACATTAAATATCAATTTACTCTCAAGAAAGGTATGGAACACTTCCCTAGAAAAAGAATGAAGTTACCTTATGATTCTATTATTTGAATAAATTATGATGTTGATGCTTCTTCTCTTGATAATACTTGATTCACACTTTCTGCGCCTAGCTGAAAGGCGTTAAAGAAAAGCGCTTATGGGAGACAACCCATCATTTTACTACAGCACTTTTGTTTTATATTTGAGTCTTGGAAGTTGTTACTACTGTAGCAACCTCTCCTTATCTTTATTTTATTGCATTGTAGTGCCAAGTAAAGTCTTTGATAGTAATGTTGATACTAGATTTGGATTACTGCGCAGAAACAGATTTCTTACTGTCACGAAATTTAGCAGCCCCGTCTGTAGGTAACTCAGCAAATTCTGCTAATTTACGTGCGTGATCCTCAGATATGTACGCAACTTTCATTCAATTTGAGCATTTTCATCTGAGCAAGTTAAGTGTCCCTGAAAAATTCGTCTTTACGGACTGTTCTGTTTTCACAGATTCTGCCTTTTATTTCGCATTGCCTGTTTTGCTATGTTTGATGGATTTCTTTGTTCCATTAACTTTCAGTAGCTTTGTGCAATGTCCAGAAGTGTTAAGAATGATTATGTCATCTCTGAATATATGAATTTTCAATTATGCACTATCCCTCTAATGAGTTTGTTTTGAGTTTGGTGTGGAGGAAGTTTTCAAGGGTCAAGAGAGGAGGATGATACAATATGATCAAGAAGAGTGAAAAGTCTAAGCTTGGGGATGCCCCCGTGGTTCATCCCTGCATATTTCAAGAAGACTCAAGCATCTAAGCTTGTGGATGCCCAAGGCATCCCCTTCTTCATCGACAACTTATCAGGTCACCTCTAGTGAAACTATATTTTTATTCAGTCACATCTTATGTGCTTTACTTGGAGCGTCTGTTTGCTTTTATTTTTGTTTTTTGTTTGAATAAAGTCGGATCCTAGCATTATTTGTTTGGGAGAGAGACACGCTCCGCTGTTGCATATGAACACATATGTTCTTAGCTTTATTCTTAATGTTCATTGAGAAGGTTGAACTACCTCGTTCATTGATATATGGTTGGAAACGGAAAGTGCCGCATGTGGTAATTGGTATAATGTCTTGAATAATTTGATACTTGGCAATTGTTGTGCTCATATATATCATGTTTAAGCTCTTGCATCATATGCTTTGCACCTATTAATGAAGAACTACATAGAGCTTGTTAAAATTTGGTTTGCATGATTGGTCTCTCTAAGTCTAGATATTTTCTGGTTAAGGTGTTTGAACAACAAGGAGACAATGTAAAGTCTTACAATGCTTACAATATGTTCATATGTGAGTCTTGCTGCACCATTTCATACTTGAGTTTGC